>NC_142929.1:82032092-82037092 GCF_046866305.1 Octopus bimaculoides
TATATATATATATATATATATATATATATATATATATATATATATATATATATATATATATATATATATATATATATATATATATATATATATATATATATAGGTGCAGGAGTGGCTGAGTGACAAGAAGCTTCCTTCCCAACCACATAGTTCCGGGATCAGTCCCACAGCGCGGCACATTGGGCAACCCAAGCCTTGTGAGTGGATTTGGTAGCTGGAAACTGAAAGAAGCTCGTCGTATATATATGTATATATATGTATTTTCAATGGGTCAGTTTTGAGCTCTATTTAAAGTTGATATATATGTGTGTATATATATATATGAATGTATTTGTGTGTCTGCATTTGTCCCCCTACCATCGCATGACAACCGGTGTTGGTGTGTTTACGCCCTCGTAATTTAGGGGTTCACCAAAGAGACCGACAGAATAAGTACTAGCTTACAAAGAATAAGTCCTGGGGTCGATTTGGTCGACTAAAGGCAGTGCTGAAATGATTGAAAGAATTAAAAGAATAGAATATATGTATGTGTGTGTTGTGTGTGTATTTTCATATATACTGTAAGTATATATATATAATGTGAGTTTAGAGGCATATATTATCCGTTTAGAGGCATATATTATCAGTTATGCTCCAGGTTACGGCTAACCGCATCGATTAGTATATAACGTGTATACTCTACTAGGAGTTGTCACTCACGCTGTAAATTCCTCTGATGGGTAATTCTGTATTCGGTTCTCTGGATGGTAATATTATCTGGAGTGTATATTTGCTATGATTATACTGATAGAAAATATAGAGACTTGTACATCCTCAAAATTTATTTCCTTTAATTTTACGGTTTGTCATACAGCTTATTTTTATGGCTACGACGACCAACATGTGTTTCCACTGCACAGAGTATATGCAGCTGCATATAAAACCGGCATAATTTTCTGTGCAGCTTCGTTCAGGGTCTTTCATCCAGCTCGAAACCAAGCTGGTTGAAAGAAATTATTGCTAGGCCACTATTTATGACCATCCTTGTTTTCACTATAACCATGTAGTAACAATAAACATATAACGAAGCAGGGTAACAACAACGTAACAATCCAACCATCTCTCCACGAACTATACACGAACCAACAAACGATATTCCGACAAACTACCAAAACGACACCTTACGACTTCCTGCGTTAATCCTATTCTCGTTCTCTCACTCAGATCGCTACTATTTATAGTCGTTCGTTCAAATCTATTCTCGTGGGGAATGTCGTGACTCTCGCCACAACAGCATGTATGTATGTATGTATGTATGTATGTATATGGCGGGCTTCTTTCAGTTCCCGTCTACCAAATCCACTTACAAGACTTTGGTGCGATCTTCTTACTACACAGCCACATATATGTTATAGTAGAAAGGATTATTATCACCATTGTTGTTGCTGTTGTTGTTGTTTATTAGCAATAACATTGGTGTTCATTATTTGAGAAATAGAATAAGATTTTTTTTAGTTTTTCTTCCTACATAGCTAAGTGGTTCTTTGAATACATACATGCAAGTATTCAAAGTTAACAAATGCACCGCTAAAAAATACTCTAACAACACATTTGCTATTTTCTGGGCCGTAGCTTACCGCTTTTATGTAGACGGAGATTCATAATCCATTATTATTCTACTTATTATAATACGAATTCCAAATGGAATAATGACCATATTTCTTACATTACACAATGTTTTTAAACCAATACCTAAACCAGTATAACTCTGTAGTTCTTCATTTAATTTCTATACAACGGTTGAGTTATTAGTCGTTTAGTGTTGCTTACGTTGGTTAATATTCCAGCCATTCTTATTGTGTGTGTCTTGGGAATTGTCGTCAAGTTTATTGTGTTCTGCAATGGTAGAGTTCGAGAAAATATTTATATTATCATATTCTGTGGCAAGTAAAATAGAGGTTCGTTATAACCACATGACTTTATATCTCCAGACAGGTAGCTATACATATATATCTATGTATATCTATGTACGAGTATAAATACACACACACACACACACGCACACACACACACATACACACACACACACACACACACACACACACACACACACAAACACACATATATAAACGTGGATTATATGCATATATGTTAAAGTTCGTTTTTATGTCGAGTTATAATAAAAACAGTTTTACATTAAACTGGAGAACAACTCAATACTTTTTGTAAAATTTATATTTATCCTATTTTTACAAGATGAGTGGTAACAGTGAGTTCGAATTTTCGGCCTGCTACCCTTCATCAGACCGCTGATATATATATATAGTTTAAGGGAAAAAACCAAGGTTCTTTTTAATTTCTAATAAATTGATTTTAATTGAGTTTTTACCTGTAATTTAGGATTTTATCCCTAATATAATATATATATATATATTTGTTATGTCATGCTTTGTATAAAAACATAAGCTATAAATATGGTCCAATCGATGTGTTTGTTAATTCGAAGCTTTCTCTATTTTCTGATTATTTGTATTTATACATACATATATATATATATATATATATATATATATATATATATATATATATATTTATATATATATATATACAGGCATATATTTTGTTTTTCCTTCTTGGACGGAGTCAAAAGACTCACGTCCACACAGCTCGGCTGCAGTAAGACAAGTGGCGACCAGAAACGGAATCGAGCTTCTTACCACCCCGCCACTTCTGCGCCTATCAAATTTTATATTAATATTGGTTTCAAATGATGGCGCAAGGCCAGTATTTTTGGGAGAGGGTGAGAGTCAAATGCATCGACCCCTATTCTCGACTGCTACTTATTTTATTGACCCCGAAAGGACGAAAGGCAGAGTCAATCTCGACGGAATTTGACCAGTTAGCCAGTTAAATATATTATTACAAACCGTTTATTATTAGGTTTAATGCCTCACTAAATTATTATATAAGATATGTATTTGGTGTTTCTGACAAGTTTTAGATTTTACCGATTCTTGATCGTTTCCAGTTTCCTTTTCCAATCAGTAATATTTCGATATTTTTTTCGTTTTTTTCTTTTCGTTGTAAAGGAAGGTTCAATACACCATTTCTTAATTCATTGCGCCTCTTCGTTACGATTCTTTTTGGGGCCTCTACACCGGGATTCATCTCTGAAAGTTTAATGGGTTTAGTAGCAAAAGTGAGTCTTCTCTGAGACTCTTCTCTGGGACTCTTCACTGAGACTCTTCATGTGGACTCATCCTTGAGATTCTTCTGAGACGCTTCATTGGGACTCTTCTCCGTGACTCTATATTGATTTCTTTTCCTTATTTCAGAATATTCTCATTTACTTCATTCCTGTATTTTTCTGATTCACTCTTTCGTCTAACTTCACTTTATTTTCACTAAACATTTTATTTCCCATAAATTGTCTTTTTTTTTTTTGTCCTGTTTTTCAAGTTGGTTCATTGTACTCTTACTATAACTAGCGACCTAATGCGTCTTCTATTTTCTGCTGCTTTAATCATATTTATATTTATTCTATGTTTCTGATATATCTATTATTTACACTAGTTTCTTGTTTTATTAAGCTATTATCATTGTTCTATTTCAGTTTGTATTTATAAGTCATTTTCTCTCTCAGTTAATCTGCTTCTCTATGTTTATTTTCAACTAAACTCATTAAACTTCCCTCGGCTATTTATGTATTATGCTAGTCTCTACGCAATATGTATCACATATATACATTGTGCATATCTCTTTCATTGTTTGAGGTGTGGATACTTTCTCCTGTTTATTTACAAACACTTTTTCTGTTCCCATTTATGAGCTCTGTTTGGCGGGATGTGGGTTCATTCTTCAGTTTAAAACCGCTACATCTTTAACTTTTTTATTCGATTAACTTAGTAAATTATACCTTTATATTTTTATTATTATTATTTATTTTGGGATTCCCGCCACCACCTTTACCTTGTGTGTTGTTGGTCAAAGAGTGTACATAAGACTATTGTCTTAATTTATTTTGTTGGCAATTATATGTTTTATTTGTATTGTATGCTTTGTTATATTATTGGCAAATTGATTTACTGTCTTATGACTTTGTAAAGAGAATAGTTGTATTCTTGCAGTTTGTTGTTGTTGTTGTCTGACTCGCAAGGCGTGTCTATGAGCTCCCGTTGTGGGTTTCATTTTATAGTTTTATTTTCTCAGAAATTGAACAATTATTTCGGTACCGTATCCTACGGAATTGTTACAAACAGAGATTTTTGTTTTCCTTTTTTCTACCCATTTTCAACAAAAGTGTCATGTTTAATTTATTTCGATTATTGATATTTTAACATGGGTTTTTCGATTTAAGTAAAAAGGGAAGAGACTTGCCCCAGTTATTGGTAGCACCAATATAAGCATATATTCCTACAGTCAACGACTTGTGACAACAAATATTAATACAGATTTTTTTTTGAATTAACAACAAAAAACATGAAGGCTAATACTGAAAAAACAAATACAAAAAAATTTTTAATAATTAATTTGTGGCATTAAACAGTGATAATATTATTGAATCAAACATTGGAAAGGGAAACAATGACACATATACATATGCACAAGTTTTGCTGAGCTTAGTGGTAAGAAACTCTCAAGAGAGCTGGACGCCAGGTCTTCAAAGAAGACATCTCTCTCTCTCTCTCTCTCTCTCTCTCTCTCTCTCTCTCTCTCTCTCTCTCTCTCTCTCTCTCTCTCTCTCTCTCTCTCTCTCTCTCTCTCTCTCTTTCAAGCGAGTGTTTTGGCCCTTAACAGATTACTCTCAAAGGGGACCTCGCCGCATCCAGGTCATGACTCCTAGTTACCCTTCCGCTCACATTTTTTATACATTTAAACTTGTGCATTTAAACCTCCTGGAGATTTCATATAGTTGTAACTCCACTCTGTTAACTCAGCTTTTAAACTTATATTAAGAGAGGAAATGATGTTGGTTGTCAGCGCTGAAACATCACTCAGAATTACTCCTATTGCCGTGAAAA
>NC_142929.1:82042092-82064592 GCF_046866305.1 Octopus bimaculoides
ATTGTGTCCTATCGTATCGAGACAATCTATACGTACATGTACACACGCGCGCACACATACGCACACACACACACACACACTCACGCATATATACATACATATAAATATGTGTATTATGTTTGTGGTAACAGTTTCCTTATTCATGTTAACTAAACCTTTATCTTTGTTATATCACGTCTATCCTTTTCTGTTCAATCATTTGCGAGTACAAAACTACAGATTTGTCTGTCATTCCAGTCATTGTCTACTTGGTCTTTAGAAGAAGTTACTTAGTACAAGACAGTCTCTGCTGTTTTAGAATTTCCAATAGTTGTATTAGAAAAGGTTTGAAGGCAATTCCCTATATAGTTTGCCATTATTCAAAACGTACTTATTTCCTTATCTCAATTTCGAGAGCATTTCTGGTTTTTCTCAAGTTTATGGATAAGCTACATAAAGATACTGTACTCTTCTGCAGTTTCGACTAGACACTAGTTTGTTCTTCTTTTATTAAAGCCGTTTTATACCAAATTCCAAATGTATTTGGATTGTGAGGTGGAATTTGTGAAATATATATTCTGTGAGTTTTCATTAATAATTTTCGATACCATCTTCAAGTAGTGAATTACATGTAGGGCCTTTGACAGGCTCTTTACTTTTTAGTAAGCGGAATATTTTTGCTGACATGAATTCATCTCTAAGTACGCAGTTATTCATATCGTTTCTCATTACGTTATCGTTATGGTGTATAATTAGAATAATCTTTTAGGCTACTTTTTTGAAGAATTTGTGGTATTTGTGGTTAAAAGAGAAATGTTTTCTGGTCAGTGATCAGAAATTAGAGCTTTTCTTGGTTCCAACATCCAAGTTAAAAAGTGGGTTGAACCAGATATTTTTAATCCGCTTTTTGTTTTTCATGACACCATTGTCGTTGTGTTGTAACATGAAAATATTTTAGTCCGAAGATATGTTACATGTCCTCCTGACAATAACTATGACTAAATTTGAAAGGTTATAGACTGGTGGTTACAACATGTGTTGGTTTATATATATATATATATATATATATATATATATGTATATATTGCCCAGAGGGGGGTGCTAAACGTAGAGGGGACCAGCAAGGACAGACAAAGAGATTGAGTCAATTACATCGACCCCACTGCGTAACTAGAACTTATTTAATCGATCTCGAAAAGATGAAAGGCAAAGTCGACTTCGGCGAAATTTGAACTCAAAACGTAACGACAGACGAAATACTGCTAAGCATTTCGCCCGGCGTGCTAACGATTCTGCCAGCTCGCTGCTCTTGATATATATGGATGGTAAGGCAGGGATGATCCTCAGATAATTCCCTTTTTGATCATTCCAAGTGCTCCTACAATCACTGGCATTGTAACTGTTTTAAGATGCCACATTTTTTTCGATTTCAATCAGCAAATCTTTATATTTTCTGAGCTTATCAAATTCTTTTGCCGATATATGATCACAAGGTATGCTCATGTCAATCGATAAACATACTTTTATTGTTTTGGTCTTTCACAACAATATCTGGTTTATTAGCATTGATGCTCTGGTCTGTATGTACCGGAAAGTCCCAAAGAATCGTTACATTTTCTCCCTCACTTACAGCCTCCGTGTGGTGCTTGTACCATTTATCAGTAGCTTCGATTTTATAATGTCGACATATTATCCAGTGTAGATATTAGCCAACTCTGTCATGTTTTGATTTATACTCTACTGGTACTAAAACCTTACAACCAGAGATTAGGTGATCCACTGTTTCAATTTCATCGTTACTGTATTGGCACTTTGGGTCTACTCAATTTTTCTTCACATTGGTTTGTTATCACATTGGTTTGTTATTAATATGGTTAATAAAAAATCATATTATTATTATTATGATTATTATTATTATTATTATTATTATTATTATTATTATTATTATTATTATTATTATTATTATGATTATTATTATTGTTATTAGACAATAAGAAGAGCTTTATGCGATATGTAACACATTGTTTATTTAACGGTTTGAACGACATTTCGACAGATCGTCTGTCTTCTTCAGGTTCAAAATGTAAAATGAAAGCAGCCACAGAAACACAGAAATTCAAAATATAAACGAGGAAATCCTGCTTTCCTATCTTAATAGAATGACATCATCGGTTTCAGTTTTGTAACTGATAAAAGGAAAAACCAATTATTATCGTTATTATTATTATCATTATAATTATCATCATTATCATCATCATCATCGGCTGTTTATTGGGTTGAATAATATTTCGACAGTATGTTTCTCTTCAGATTTAAAATGAAAAATGAAGACTTAAAAATACTCAAAGAACTTAAATCTATTTATAAGTTTCCTTTGTTCGTAAATGGGTAATCTGATTAAAATAGTGGAAAAAAACAAAAACAAGGGAGAGAGCTATTGTTAGTCAGAAAGTTTTGTATAAATCTGATGGAACTCTTCTGTCATTCAGTTCATTCCACAAAACCCATTCCAGCGCGAGTCGCTAGTCACCTACTAATATAGTTGTACTCATGTGGTTGTTTATGAGAAAAGAATTCGACGAAATTTGCCAAGCCTAAAACGACTGTACGAGGAGTGCTGAAAAGTTCATAGCTTTGGGTAAAATAAAATAGAGTAGGATCAGTTAATTATGACTTTATTCAACGTATTCCCCTCTCAGGTTCACACGCTTATTGCAGCAGTCATTCAGTTTTTGTAAGCCCTGTAAAAGAACTCAGAATGTGGGATCTCCAACTAGGCCTTTCATGACACCCTTAAAGCCAGGAACTTTTCAGCCCTCCGTCTTAACTTTGTATATATGCAAACACACACTTGTGTATCCATGTATGTGTGTATGCGTGCATTTAGAGGCATGTACATACATCTATATGCACACATGTAGAGAACAGTGCAGGCATGGATGGTATTGCACATGTGGATTTTATATTATGCTGAACTTGACTGTTTTTTTGTCTTTTTATAAATTTTAACTGCACTGTTCGTAGCTAAAACCTTCTGATTAGACATGTTTTTTCTAGTTTTTCTAATTTCTCGAATTTCGTACTGGGGTAGTTAGTCAGATAATCAACTACCTCAGTGATTATTAATAAAAATCTAAAATCATAATTCCAATAGAGTAACAGCAAATTTCTCATCGGTTCGGCATGGCTGTTTTCTTTTTCACTAAGTGTGTGTGTGTGTGTGTGTGTGTGTGTGTGTGTGTGTGTGTGTGTGTGTGTGTGTGTGTGTGTGGGTGTGTTCTTTTCTATATTTAATTATGTGAAGTCTTCCTGGTTTCTTTCGAAGGTAGACAGCCCCATCGCTGGAATGTAAATAACAAAAAACAACACATTTTAAACTGGAGAAAAGTCTTGCATATTTTTACTGTTTCACATACTGTATTTGTAATGTGTGAATTAGTTGGTTGATTTTTTTTTTCTGCAAACCCTAGCTTATCCAGATTATCATTTAGGCATTTACTCACAAAATCATGTACACCAATCACTATTGACATAAACGCGAATTTATAAACTGGATATAGAAGCTGGATATTTCGAAGCAGTTGTGCATAATTATCCCCTTTTTCTCTTTGATTTTCGAAGAGACATTCGCATCAGCAGGGGCAACTGACCTTTATAAGGATACATTCTCTTTGACCTGTTAAGTTTACACT
The DNA here is from genome assembly GCF_046866305.1 of Octopus bimaculoides. NCBI lineage: Eukaryota > Metazoa > Mollusca > Cephalopoda > Octopoda > Octopodidae > Octopus > Octopus bimaculoides. Next base: position 82,045,764 of record NC_142929.1, read on the forward strand.
TCGTAGAAATTTTTATGTGAAAGTTCCGCTCATATTCCCTGTATTGATGTTTGCGTATATATTTAGTAGAAGTGTTGTTCATATTTATTCCAGGATGTTTTTTTTTTCATATGTATGTAAATGTGTACACGCGCGCGCATTCATATACATACATTCATATATACATATAAGCATTTCAAATTTACTGATTTCAATGCTATGTATGGACATGGCTTTGGATGCTCAATATTCCCTTTGGAAGTTGGAAACATCGTGGTTGTTTGTATTTACATGGAGCGTTGTTTCTTCTCTAGGAAGATCTGATGTCAAAATACACACACACACACACACACACACACACACACATTTACTCACACTTACGCCTCTACACACATACAGTCACATATACGTCACCTCATTCCCCCACGCAGTCACATCCACAACTAATACTGACACACCTAACACCCCTCCACCCAGACACTCAAATTCGCATACTCACACGGATGCGCACGCTTACACACTTGTACACATATACACTCTCACATTCACATACACACACATACACACTCGCACGCACACAATCACACACACACACACACACACACATACACACACACACACTCAGTACTGCGGATAATCTAATTGAAAGGACAGCTATTCTCATTTGACATCCCACAACAACAACAGCAACCACCACCATCACCATAACAAAAAGCAACAGCAGCAGCAGCAGCAGGATGTGGTGGTATTTACTGTCTTCAAACAGCAATATTCTCACGCATGACCTTTGACATCTCTTGCTCATGGCGATATTGACACCAGATACTGCCAGACACAAACCAAACCACCAAAACCACCCAAACCAACACAAACACATGAAACCCAAGTGCGGCGTCCTTGTTGTTGTTGTTGTTGTTGTTGTTGTTGTTGTTGTTGTTGTTGTCGTTGTCGTCGTCGTCGTCGTCGTCGTCGTCGTCGTCGCCGCCAGCAGCGTTGTTGTTGCTGCTGATATTCAGAATCAGATCGTTCCTAACGAAAGAATAGTATATCCATGACCATCTCGTCCTATGTTCAACGATAGTGAACGACCCAGGTAACATTATCCGAAGTGCCCTTCCTAAACACATTAGGCCGTAGTTTGAGGAATGTGTGGTAGCTATTTCTTGCAAGTTGAGACTCATTATTAAAGGGAGATAAATCTGTTCACAATATTTTAGCATTTGACACTCATCTGTTGCTTTTTTCTAAATGAAACCATCTTCAGAAGATTTGTAACGATTAGCAACGCATTTATCAGAGACGACCTACTTTCTAAGCATATCTCACGCATGCGTTAGCATTGTTGATATTCGTTTTTTTTTATTTATTTATTTATTTGTCGCCGAGGTGTGTTGTTCTTTTCTTCGTCAGTACAATAATGAAAGAATTGTTCAATTCCGAACTCTGGGAAGAATATAACATTGATCTTGATTACCAATGATAGTGCAATTTCTGTCACAGAGACCTAACAAAAGGCAAGGAGCTCCTCCTGAATATTCAGACTATAACTTCACCATATACTCTTAATATCAACGCTGATTAACTTAAAATATTTGTTACGAGTGATATATCGGTCAATGTGACATTAGATGGAATGTACTCGGAATATGTTAATGCGTTTAAATACCTTGGATCACAGGTGGAAGACAATAATATTACTGCATCATTAATATAAAAGTGGTTTAGCATCCTGTGTCTTTGATCTCTTCCACTGGTGTGTTTGGAAACAAAACAACGTCTTATTGCACACTAATATCGGTATTTATCAATTATTGATTATCTATATTGTTACCTCTGTTGTTTTATAGTGAGAGAGCATCACAGAATTACCGTCGATTAACTGTCTGCAGAATGATTCCATTCAAAGAATTTGCAAACCAACCATTTCTGAATTAATTATTATACTATAGCAATGGTTCTGCCGGTATAGCTCTATGTAAATCTAATGAAACATTACCATGAATACTATTTATGTTCATCTAACCACAACGAGAAAAACACAGAAAAAGACTTCGCTGAAAGCATGTCGAACAGATCGAGAGAAATGAAAAAAGTAATTTAATGTTTTGGAGGGGTTTGAAGACCCTGCGTTCCTCACTACTTCCTACTGAAGAAATCCAGCAGGAATGAAATAGCAGCTATACTGCAATGTTAAGCACTCTATGATTAAAGTGAAAAAATAATTAAATACGCAAAAATAGTTAGAATTCTTTGCCCATCAAAACAATATGAGTATTATGGATGCCATCATCTCTCTAGCCACAGAGATAAATGGTAAATCAACTGGGAAATTGCATAAAATAATTAAACACCTGGCAAAAAACAGCAAATACGGAATGTAATTGTCCACAAGTGATGGGTGGTGGATAAAAAAATGCCGAAACATTTTCCCATGACGGTTATAATGTATACTTCTTACATGAAACTCACCTGTCTCAAAGAAAAGAGCGCTTCAGTTAATTTGGATAACATTTTAAAATGGCTGTAGTTGTTATTTTCTTGAACGCGATATGGTTCCACTATCTTTAAAATTTTTATTGATTGATTTTGCCACTCGATTATATAAAATCAGGGTGTTCGGGTTAAGCTTCGACAGTTTGCATAAAAGGAAAAGAAAACATAATATCCCATCCAAAAACAAAAGTAATTTTTAAAAATCGAAAAATATCAATTATGTTATAACTGGGAAGATAGCTGGTTACTCAAAGTAACTGCCTTCAGCTTGCACCATGGCTTCAAGATAGCTCTAGAACCTGGCACATGTGTTCCTTACTGTGTCTCCGCGAAGATCTTCGAACACCTCTTTGATTTTTGTCATCAGGTCGGCCTTGGTGTTGCAGAGAAAGCGTTTGGTATCTTTCTCAACCGTATCCCTCGCATAGTAATCCATGTGATTACAATCAGGGGAGTCGGGAAGCCAGAAATTGGGGATGGTGAAATCATTGAAATTCTCCGACAATCACTTTTGGCTCTTTCTGGAGATATGGCAAGGAACAGAATCGTGCTGCTACACATATGACCTTTCGGCAGAACTCTTTCTAGCCATAGATTGAGCCCAATCACCAACAGTTTACCAACACCATCTGAATTGAGTCCAAGGTCCGGTTCATAGATATGGGTGTGATGTCAGGACGACTGCAGTGTCTTTATCTGCTGGCCACGGCTTTGTAATCTCCGTTGCAGCTGTCCATGTCATGCCTTACAGCTTTTGCAGCATTCACAGAGCAGCAGCCAAGATGTCAGCATTGGGAAAACTAGTGCGAATCATTATGATTCAGGTAACTCTTTTCCAATATTCAGGTGACTTCCAGACCGTCATGTCAGCTAACTTTAATCAGCCTGAACACAGTGTATATACATAAACATACACACACGCGCGTGCGTGTATGTGCGTGCATAGGTGTGCATGTATGTGTGTGTGTATGTGCGTGTGTGTGTGTGTACATATGTGTATGTATGTTCTTTTATTCTTTTCTCGAACCGCTAAGTTACAGAGACATAAATACACTAACACCGGTTGTCAAGCAGTGATGGGGCTCAAACACAGACAGAACGGCACACACACATAGATATACACATATGTGTATATATATATATATATATATATATATATATATATATATATATATATATATATATATATATATATATATATACACACATACTGAGGAGAGTCATTCCCTTTTAGTGCCTTATAATTTAACACACTCACGGGAAAAATTTCCACTCATTTACTTATTTATGTTTTTCCTCAAATTTTCGTTGCCTCTTGCAACCTTTTCAGTAGTCTTGACTACTGAAAAGGTTGCATAAAGCGAATCTTGCAAATCAAATCCAAAAACGACCTGGCATATACAGGTACTTACAATTATCAAGTATTACCTCTAACATTTATATATATATATATATATATATATATATATATATATATATATATATATATATATAGAGAGAGAGAGAGAGAGAGAGAGAGAGAGAGAGAGATACATACATACATACATACATACATACATACATACATACATACAAACACCTAAATGTCGAACGATGAAATGAGTGCTCAACACTACATTGGTGGATATATGATTTCTTTATTTGTGAATTAAGGCTACCATTGATTTCATGGTAAGAAAAGTTGGAAAATATCCTCGTGTCTTAATGCTTCAAGCCGATCACATGAAGAACAGTTTAATGTAAATGATATGTGTGTAATATATATGCACACTCACACGCACACACACACACATATGTACACATACATATACGTACATATGCACACATATATATACGTACACACACACACATATATATATACAGATATATGCACACACATATATATACACATATATACACACACGCACACACAGTTGAGTAATCTATTATCATAGCACAGAATGCATTGATGAAGGGAAGTTCACTGTTGTTTGGTAATCCACAACTCCAATAGTATCCAAAAGTATCCAAACATGAATGGTACCTTAAGCGTGGTCTAAAATCGTCATAAGAAGAGAGGAGTGAATTATCTGGTACTGTTACAATTGTTTCGTTAAGAGTCTTTATTGTGGCTCAATCACAGTAAAGTCATGCATGCAGTATCCACAACATCCATCAGATTACGTAATATATCATGCAACTCTCAGCTCACCTGGTTTACCAAATAAACAAGTGAGCAACGACATGTTGGTTAATCAACAGGCCATTCAAGTGAAATTTCTACCACTATTAAAGAAGTGTGAAGTTGATGGTACTACAATCGGTCAATCAAGAAGGTGGATAATGGAATGAGGTCGTAACTTAAAGAAAAGTTAGACATTTCTGTTCTTAAGATGGCATTAAACTTAGCAGCCTCACTCATTAAGGCTGGTACTGGCTCATATACTGGCCGAGAGCGGGCGCCAAGAATGACACTTGATCCTATCAAAATATGTTCCTAGACAGCTGCCGACGTTGTTCTAAGAAACCAGTTGCTGTGATCGTTTCGATGTAGTTTTGACATTATTCTCATTATCGCTAGTAAAAAATATATATTTTAGTATCTTTCCTGATCTATTTTCTTCCATTTAATTTAATTTTACTGAAATAATGAAAATGTGAACTAATGCATTCGCTTGTCGCAGTTACGAATTTTATTGGTGATAATCCTAAGTTCCATACTAGGCTCTATCGAAAGAGAAACGTTGTATAATATACTCTCTATAAATCTAATATATTTGCAATATATAATCAGAGCAATCCTCGAGACACTTGCAGTTAAATTTTATTTTTTAGGATGCCCTGGAGTATACTTCTGTCTACTTGGTTGGACGAATAGAATTGATTTTTTCAAGTAACCTTTGTGGGTGGTGGTGGTGGTGGTGATGGTTGTGTGTATATTTATACGTATATGTGTATGTATGTCTGTCTGTATGTATATGTGAATGCGTTGGTATTTTTGTCATTTGCATTATTATTTTGTGCGTTGCTATATCTTGATCTTGTTTGTTTTATGACAGAAACTTTTAGTTTATTTAATGAGTAAGGAGTTATTACTAAATAGGATATTTTATTCAACATCACTCTTCGTTAATTAGTACATAATAGTCTTACATTCATGTTTGTGCCACAGACAGACACATTCTTTTAGATGTATATTATTAAAAAAAAATACATTATCACAATTTTACTCAGTACTTTTTGTTGTGCTTAAGATTTCTACAGTCCCCTCAATATTTCAAAATCCTCCTGATCGTATATATTCTGAAAACTATGAATACATTGGCAGCAGTTGTTCTTGTTGTTGTTGTGGTGGTGGTGGTGGTGGTGATTTCTATTGCTGTTGATGCTGTTATTTTTCTATACACCAAGAAAGTTGGTTATGTTACTTTTCATGAGTCTGATTCCACCTAGAAATGAGGATAAAATCTGTGTTCTTTTAAAGAGTACACCACCACTTACTGTTAGGTTTCTGTCCAGTATTTTCCTGTTAATACAACTTCCGTCACAAATGTTCTAGTTTTGCATTTATGGTTGTTTATTTTTAATTATTATCTTCTTAATGTTTAGTGTTGTGTCATATAAAATGATGCAATGGCTTCTTGTTGTAGCTGCCGTCATATGTCGGGATGTTGTGATATTTGCATGGCCAACGTAATAGTTAAACTAATGATATTTAGAAGTTTAATGTTGACAGATAAAGTTGGTGCACGACATTAGTCATCCATATTGTATTTCTAAATTTACGCTTGTCATCCGAACTGCATGCAATGACTTGCAGATTTCTGCTTTGCGGTTCATCTTTTATCTTATACATTTCGGTCTTAGTTCATCTAAAGAAAAATTCTGCTTTCGTAATATTTCAAAAGTTATGAATAAAAGCATGTAATCTTTTGTTTGCTGATATATAATCTGTTAATCTATTACACACACACGATTATACATGCATGTATGTATGAATGTAATTATGAGCACATAGATATATCCGTACGTATGTATATTCCTTTACTCTTTTACTAGTTTCAGTCATTTGACTGCGGCCATGCTGGAGCTTCACCTTAAAGAGTTTTAGTCAAAGAAATCGACCCCAAGACTTATTCTTTGTAAGCTTAGTACTTACTTTTATCGGTCTGTTTTGCCGAACCTCTAGCCTACGGGGACATAATCACACCAGCACCGGTTGTCAAGCGATGGCGGGGTACAAACATAGACACACATACATGAATATATAATATATATGTGTGTGTATGTGTGTATGTATGTATATATGTATGTATGTATATGTATATGACAGGCTTCTTTTAGTTTCCATCTACCAAATCCACACACAAGGCTTTGGTCGGCCCCAGGCTATTGTAGAAAACACACTGGGACTGAACCTGGAACCACGTGGTTAGGAACAAGTTTCTTACCACACAGCTATGCCTACACCTGTATATATGCATATATATATATATATATATATATATATATATATATATTCCAAATACAAAACGAATATATGTGTGTGTGTGTGTGTGTGTGTGTGTGTGTGTGTGTGTGTGTGTGTATATTCTTTTATCTTATTTATCTTATTTATTTTTCTTTTACTTGTTTCAGTCATTTGACTGCGGCCATACTGAAGCACCACTTTTAGTCGAACAAATCGACCCCAGAACTTATTCTTTGTAAGCCTAGAATTTATTCTATCGGTGTCTTTTGCCGAATCGCTAAATTATGGGACAAAAACACACTAACATTGGTTGTCAAGCGATGGTGGGATATATATATATATATATATATATATATATATATATATATATATATATGCGTATATACACATAAATACAGGCGCGCACACACACACATACACATAGATTTAGGTATACTTACTAATACAATTATGTTATTTCTCCAATCTGCAACGTTTATGGTTCGTGAGAAGTTGGTATCAATGAAGGTAAGGAACCGTTTAGTCAAACTTACTGCTACATTCATACATGGTGGAATGAAGTTTGGGTCAATTCCAAACACATGACCCAGAAAAAATTCTCAGGTAAATAGTATCGAGAATGCGTTTGTAGATATCCAATTCAATTTTGGGATATTTTGGATATCAGCCTATATTTGGGATCGAAACAAAACCGTACTTGCGGTCGTTAAGAGTAATCCATGTGGTGTGTGTCTCATGACAAAGTGACACTCGTAGTTTCCTAATTCATGAAAAATGGCTGGTTCTCGCTCTCGTTGCGGCGTTGTATATTGCAGATATGCCTGTGATTTTGTAAATTTTACTAACATTCATTTTTTTAATATTTCTTTTTTATTCGTTTTGGAGAAAGGGAATTTTTTATCTTTTATCCTTTGCTCTTTTAGGTCATTAAACTGCGGCCGTGCTGGTGCACCGCCTTGAGAAATTTTACTCAAATGAATTGATCTTAGTACTTCTCTTTTCAAGCCTGGTATTTATTTTTTCAGTCTCGTTTACAGAACCACTAAGTTATAGGAACGAAAACACACCAACACCGATTGTCAAGCGGTGGTAGGGCACAAACACATACACGAAGACACACACACACACACATGTACATATATACGATAAGCTTCTTTCAGTTTCCGTTTACAAAGTTCACTCACGCGGCTTCGGTCTGCTTGAGGCTATTGTAGAAGACACATGCACAATATGTCACGCAGTGGGACTGAATCCGGAACCATGTGGTTGGGAAGTAAACGTCTTACCACACAGCCACGCCTAGAAAGTATTTTCAGTTCAGACAAAAGGTCTGAATGTTTGCAACTCCTTCATTGAATGTACATAACAACCAAATGGTGTTAAGCAGGCAATGAAGTAGGTTGACCACACAAGTAGATCATGGTAGGATTTGGACATGGAACTCAAATAACAATAAAGAATACTGTAAAGCATTTCGTCCGATGCTGGACATCCTCAATGTGCTTCTGGATTGAAGGGTGGAAGAGTCTCGAGAACATATCTTTTTTTGCTCATGACTACGCAGGGCCCTAAAACAACTAGTGAAAGCATCGTACATGTTCATATCCATTCACGGGTGAGAAATAGTTCCATATCCATGATGCTCTTAGGTCCAAATCTTCAACTTACTGTACCACTTTTCGACCATTCTGTTGAATTTCACATTATTGCACCTGTCACTATGAGGCACACTTCATCCAAAACTTCTAAACCTTTCCTATAACTACTCTAACTCTTAATAAATCCTCATGTGCACGGTGATCAGCGAATATCAAAACAATGACACACATCCATTCTTCCTAGGTTTCGGCAGATTCGAATATGAATATGATAATCGCTATTGTATTTTTCTATAGAAAACTTTTCCTTTCACATGGTGTGTATTCATAACACAATCTATTCACTGAGGTAAAGGGGATCTTGAGACACCACCATGTTTAGAACTGGTGGTGTCTCTTCAGTTACAGGTCCCCTCCCCCACCTCAGATCAACGGAAAGAATTTTAGCTCTTGTTTATTGAAATCACCCAAACTTTTAGTTTAACTTTAATCCCTGCCCACCATTCTTCCTATCACCGCACATTAGTTTCTAACCAATGCCATTTGTTCAACCATTCCCCACCTACCTACCATCCAGATATTTAACTCCTCCCTTTTCGACTGCATTAATGAATATGCCGTATATATATATATATATATATATATATATATATATATATATATATATATATATATATATATATATACAAGCGTACCTCACCCTACGTCGTTGATTTGGTTCCAGGAGACACGACAAGTCGAATTAACTTGTCTCTAGGCTAGGCCGAATTTACTTGTCTCTAAGCTAAACTGAAAATTACCATTCCCAGTTCTGTACTTTATTTAATAATGCATTTTCAATAATGCATGGTTAATAAAAACTTATTTTAAGCTTACAAACAATTTTTTTAAATTTTTTAATACAGTACAGTAAAAAAAAAAAGTAATCTAAATTTACGAATACAATTTGGCAGTGCTTACTGTACATTGTAGATACTTTATTTATGAATGCGGTTTACAATAAGACATGGGTAAAATAAAAGCCTTTTTTTAAGCTTAAAAAACAAATTTAGTAATTATTATTATTTGGCAATAATAAGAAAAAATTAAATTATTTCAAATTTACCAATACTTACATACAATTTGGTGGCTTACATCAAGATGTAGATGTTGATCGTCAGCATTAGCAGGTGACTCTAGCTGTTCTTGTTCGATGCGCTTAAAAAATCGGTTGAGAGTTTCTTGAACTGTTTTCTTTTCCTCAAAGATTACATTATAAGGAGCAAAAGCTTCGTGACAAGCCCCATTAATCTTGGAAAAAGGTTGAGCAGTTAGATCTATATCCTCGAATATAGAAAGACCTTTTTCGATATATACAAATGTATACTGCATTTTCTTAATGGTAAAATGACGCAGCTCAGTTTCTTCTTCTTCTTCTTCTTCTTCGGGACAAATCTGTAAAAGATTATCTAATCATTATAGTACCTTTAGAGATAGAAGTAAAATAGCAAGCACTAGTCTTAGTAAATTCATTTGGGAACTGAAAGAACAAAAAAAGCAATATTCCTTAGAATGGTCGGTCATCGGGAGGTATTTCCCGTACGACAAGGGTAGGAGATAGTGTTCGTTATGTAATTTAGAACTATATTTCATATTATTCTCTAAGGGTAAATTGATAAATAAACTAACAAATAATGCTCTAAGATGTACACATTTTCCAAGACACACTTTTCGCTGGTTTAAATAAATTGCAATATGACCGGGTATTATAGTACATTATAGTATAATATTAGGTCTTAAGGCAGGCCATATCAATGTATAATTTATTAATAGCAGTTGTGGTTTTTGCAAAAGCTTCTAGAGATAATATAGTATAGATTTCCATGGTAATAGGGGATTGTTTATAATTTATTAATGATATTATTAATATTAATAATATTATGAGGGGTTGTCTCCCCTTAACGGACCTTTATTTAAGGAGGAATTTATTTAACGAGTTATTTAAGGACAAATTTGAATATGGACTGGACTTAGAGACGATGTTTTGGTATTTACCGTTTGTTCTTAAACCTTTTTTTTTTGTCCCTGAAGACGTGTAAGGCAAGTTATATGTTTATCTTAAATTTGACAGTTAAATATAGCCTTATACAGAAATGTTGACATAGGAATAAATTTCAATAATAATGGATATTAGCGTCAAAACTCTCTTTTAAATTTAAAATTTTGTATATATATATATATATATATATATATATATATATATGACTGTAATATACGTATATATATATATATATATAATTCTTCGAAACGCTTAGTTTAGAATAGGGGCAGCTGATGAAGGAAATATTCTCTATGTGGCCTGTTTGTTTTCTGTGCTCTATTTATGTTCTGTTTTTCATTTTGTCCACGTATTTTTTTTGTGACGTCCAGTACCCAGATATGCATTTATATATACATGTAGATGTAGGTATGTACATACATGTACGTATATATGCATATACTCACATATTATTTGTATTATATACAGACACACATATATATGTGTGTATGCACGTATACAGAGAAAGAGAGAGGAAACCCATACACGTGGAAATGTCCTTGAGTAAAGCGTATGTATGCACAGTTATGTATAATTCCGTCTAAACTGTTTATGACTACTTACGGGTGTGTCTATGTTTGTCTTCCTCTTTGTGTGTGTATGTGTGTGTGATGCGTGTGTGTACTCAAAGACATACGTCCATAGCGACATTGACCTCTCTCTATATCCATCCACCCCTCAACTTACACACACACACACTCACTCTCACAAACACATGCACACACGGACATTATATATATATATATATATATATATATATATATATATATATATATATATATATATATATATATATATATATATATATATATATATATATATATATATATACGCATACGCACATTTATAGGCATAAAATAAACGACAAGGACATAGCGGAGTCACGATCAGCGACAAAACACTTTATACACAGTCTGGCACAGACGGGTGGTGTAGGGAGAGAGAAGTTAGAATATGAGTGGTAGTGGGAGGGGCGGTATTTATCTATTTTACTTTTTAGTAGTTGACATAATGTTTACTTATCTAACCTCCTCCCTCCTATCCCTTCCGACTCTCCACGAACGCCACCACTCCCATCACCTCTACAACTGCGGCAGCTGCTCCTGCTGCTGTTTGTTCTACTATCCCCTACCCCCTTCTTCCTTCTCCTCGTATACTGACCTCACGCTATGTTACGGTCATTGAGAACGGCGCCTGTCACAACCAACATGGAGGCCATCCCACATTACTCCCCCAACATTACCCTCTTCCATTACTCCAACCAACGCCCCTTGCACCCGCTTTCTCTCCCTCCCATTCTCTCTCCATCTCTCTCCCCCTTTCACTCTGACAAGCACGTTCTTGCGCGCTCTCACGTACGTATGCTTACATACATACATACATACATACATACATGTATATATATATATATATATATATATATATATACATATACATATATATATGTGTATATATATACATACATGCATGTATATATATATATACACACAGAGAGAAAGATAGATAGATTAGATAGATAGATAGATAGATAGATAGATAGATACATACATACATACATACATACATACATACATACATACATATATTCTTTTATTTTTTTCTTTGTTTCAGTCATCTGACTACAGCCATGCTGGAGCACCGCCTTTAGTCGAGCACATCGACCCCAGGAGTTTGTAAGCCTAGTACTTATTCTATCAGTTTCTTTTGCCGAACCGTAAATTTACGGGGACGTAAACACCAACGTCGGTCACCAAGCGAGGGTGGGGGGACAAACACACACACACACACACACACACACATATATATATATATATATATATATATATATATATATATATATATATATATATATATATATATATCAAATAATAAGCAACACGGATTTCAAAAGTGATTGCAGTACGCACGTTTCATGCTTCTTCAATTTATTTAAGTAATGTGAGCATTACCTTAAATGCAATATGAAGAGCAATCTTCAGCTGCACGAAAAAAATGTAGAAAAAAAGAAAAAAAGACATATTACAAATGTGGCAACATATTAAAACCAAGTGGGGCCACATTTGTAATATGTCTTTTTTTCTTTTTTTCTACATTTTTTTCGTGCAGCTGAAGATTGCTCTTCATATTGCATTTAAGGTAATGCTCACATTACTTAAATAAATTGAAGTAGCATGAAACGTGCGTACTGCAATCACTTTTGAAATTCGTGTTGCTTATTGTTTGATTTTAATCACCCATCCTTTTGGGATGTGATATTCGGGTGCCTTCGCATAAGTACCATATTCAAGCCTTGAATCTATATCTAAACCCCATATATATATATATATATATATATATATATATATATATATATACGACTTCTTTCAGTTTCCGTCTACCAAATCCACTCACGAGGCTTTGGTCGGTCCGAGGCTATAGAGAAGACACATGCCCAATGTGCCATGCATTGGGACTGAACCTGGAACCATATAATATGTGTGTGTGTGCGCGTGGATCAACGAATTTGAATCAAACTCCTTTGATCCATAATGTGCTGAGTGTCTTTTCTTCGATTGTTTATATATATATATATATATATATATATATATATATATATATATATATATATATGCCCCAGCATGGCCACAGCGTTAGAGCTGGAACACATGACAGAATAGCAGAATGAATATTAATATACATTATATATATAGATCGCGTATTTATATATGCGTGTGTCTGACTATGTGTAAATGCATACACTCATCCACACGCGCGCGCACACAGTGACGCACTCACTACTCAACTTCATTTTCATCTCTCTCTCCCTCTCTCCCATTCTCTCTCTCTCACACCATCTGTTCTGTCTGTCTAAGTGTATCTCTCTCACCCTCCCTCTCTCTCTCTCTTTCTTTCTCTCATTATTCACACCTTTCCGCCCTGCTTCTCTCCCCCACACCGCAACCACACTTCCATTCTCTTCTTTTTCTTTATTCTATTCCTCCACCTTCCAACCGTCACCACCTCCCACCACCACTACCATTTTTCCGGTTCCTACTATTCTCCCAACCCTACCCTACCTATCAACATCCTCCTGTACGCCATCGCCCCACTCACCCACCCAACCACCACCCTTCCATTCTCTCTCTTTATATATTATTCTCTTCCTTTCACCCCCCGCTACCACATAAAAGGCCCGGAATCAGCATTCAACTCTGACCCGTCACCGCAACTCTCTTCCGCCTTTCCAATTTCGCACGACCAACACCATCATCACCACTACCCCCGTCATCCCTACATTAAGCCACCACCACCACTTCCACACGCCCCTATTTACGAATAACATATTACCCCACCACCACCACCACCACCCCACTTTTCCCTTAATTTCTCACTCCGTCATATTCTGTATCATGTCCCCCATTTTCACTCCCCACCCACCTTAATCCCCATCCCAACCACAACCGCCACAAATTCACCTCTCCCATCCCAGCACCACAACTCCCTTCATCCACTATTTAATTATTCTCTTACCCCAGTCTTAACAAGACCACAACACAATACACACACACACACACACATTGATCCTTATACAAATACACACACGCAGACACAGACACAGACGTAGACAATAACACATAAACATACACACGTGTGTAAGATACGCATACACAAAAACACAACTGCACACAGACACATAGGCACAGAGCCTATGCAGAAATACATTCATACTACATGTTACTGATGAATAGATACACATACATACGCATGCGCGCACACACACACCATGCCATGTATCAAACATACTTAGAGCACGCAATACTTACCCAAGGAACGACCAAAGTGATATTTGAAGTACTCTTGTATAAAAGAAAGACGGGGTGGTCACACACACACACAATGACTACGGAGATTAGTAAATCTGTATAATTTCATCATTTCTCCAGTCAATCACACCATTTGATTTAAATTTGCTCGACGCACGTTTCTGCTGCATAGACATCAAGTATGGTGCAACTGACTGTAGAAATTATGGTTTCAAATTTTGACACAAAGCCAGCAAGTTCGGTGAGAGGGTAAGTCGATTACATTGACCGCAGTATTCAACTGGTACTTATTTTATCGACTCCGAAGGATGAAAGGCAAAATCGGCTTCGGCGAAATTTGAACTCAGAACGTGTAGACTGACGAAATGCTGCTTAGCATTTTGCCCGGCGTGCTAACGATTCTGCCAGCTCGTCGCCTTATTGACTGTAGAAATAATAAGTGCACTCAGAGAGCGCAAACCTCCGCCAAGGCAACACCAACGGACTCTCAAACACGATTTAAAACAATACCTACGGAGATGATTTTTAAAATGAGAATATCTTAAATAAACTCGACTGCTCTCACAAACGAGAATACTAAAAAGGAACCCGACCGCTCTCAAAAATTAAGTAAAAAAAATAATAATCCAGAATCTTTGTCCGGTGCCCGATCGATCCCAATGGTAGTCATGGAATGTGAGGGTGGGTGTGCGGGCCGTGTTTGTAATGCTGTGTGTGCGTCTGCAGTGGGAACAGGGACAGTTTTCTCTATGAAGTCCTTTTTTAGTCTATTCACTGATATATTGTCTTTACGACCATTAACGTCTATAGTGAAAAATTAATCCGTGCGTGAAAGAAAACGGAAAAGACCTGCATACGGTGCTGTTAACGGAGGTTTAACAACATCGCTGTGCACAAAAACGTGAGTCCGAGAAGTAAAGCTTCCTTCAACGCAGAACTAGAAATGCAATTGTCAAGTAGGTAAGTGGTTTTAAACAGGAGCGATATTTTCAAAATTGGTAAAACTAAAAAAATGTCGAGGATAAATTAAATTTATTATTGTTACTGAATATGTTAGTGTTATTTAATTTCTGAACGGTTCTGCTGCCGTTTGTTTATGTAGTTTGATTTCTTTATCCATCAGTTTCTACTAAGGTAGAGACGCGAGTAAAATTAATAATAGAGAAACGAAAATAAAGCTTTGGAAACAGGAACGCCGCCACAACTTACATGGAAACCATGAGATAATCAGAGGAGATAATCAGAAAAAGACTTGAAAGTGAACGTAAGGTGGTAATACTTCATGTAAAGTAAAGATAACAAATAATCCAGAATCCTTGTCCGATACCGGATCGATCCCAAAATCAAATCAGTTCATGCCAGTCACGAGGCCAAACATCCCTGAAAGTTTCATCCGAATCCATCCAACGGTTCTTGAGATATCTTGTCCACGGACAAACAAATACGACTTCAAATAATACCTACGCCTTCGCTAAGGCGGAAGTGATAAACCTTTCTACTTGTATAAACACAAGGTCTGAAACTTTGAGAGTGGGAGCTAGTCGATTAAATCGACTCCACTGCATAACTGGTATTTATTTTATCAAACCCAAAAGAGAAACAATTATAGTAAAAGTTATGCCGGTGTACTACTCTCCATTTTCGTTGTGACTATTAAATATGCACTCAGTTAAATATTCATAACCCAGAGAAGCGAAACCAGGAATTACACATCGGATGAAATACAGTAGGATTGCTTACCTCAAGTAATTCTAGTCATTCATTACAACTCAGTGTAGTTAGCCTTAACCTGGTGTTTAAACGGTATCCGCCTGGATATATTGTCCCTGTCTATTCACTATGTATATATAGGAATATAGGGATATAGGAGTGGTTGTGTGGTAAGGAGTATATATCTATGTATGTGTGTGTTTTTGTGTCAATGTTTGCCCCCCCCCCCCCCCCCATCACCACTTGACAACCAGTGTTGATGTGTTTACCTCCTTGTAATCTAGTGGTTCGTCAAGATATACCGATAGAATAAGTCCTGGGGTCGATTTGTTCGACTAAAACCCCCCAAGGCGATGCTCGATCATGGCTGCAGTCACATGACTGATACAAGTTAAAGAGTATATATATATATATATATATATATATATATATATATATATATATATATATTGTTCAAAAAAACAATAACAAAAAAACAAAAAAACAACAAGTGAGGACGTGATATGGATAGTATTATTGGACGCTCAGGAAAGGAAATATATATATATATATATATATATATATATATATATATAGAGAGAGAGAGAGAGAGAGAGAGAGAGAGAGATAGATAAAATTTACTTGGAAGAGGATGTGTGGCGTTCAATCATATAATGATATAAATAATATATATATATATATAGAAGGGAAATACCCACCTAGCATCTTAGAAAGACACACATCTGTCCCAATCCCGCTAAAATTTTAAGTCTTAAAATACATTGAATCTAACACTTTAGATATGATATCCAATATAAATACCTCTAAGTATACCAATACCTTCCCAAATAAATTTAAATTTAAAAGTAAAATCATTGAAAATCTATCCCTACGTATACTAAAACCTTCCCAATTAAATATGAACTTGTCCTCTGGAATAGGAAGGCGTCTAAAGAAGAAAAAAAATCGTTCATATATTTTGATAAAACTAAAACCTTTTGCAAAATAGAAAAGCGAACCAATAACCAGTTACTAAACTGATATAACAATGAAGTATATGGTAAGTAGTGCAGATACATCTTATAACGACCGATAATAACAGTGAGACAAAACAGAGAAAGATCATAATTAAATAATAGATAAGAAGTTTTACTAAAACGTTAGGCGTATGTGACGACACAACTCTAGATTAATTAATCCCACTAATTAATCTTAGGTCGGATTAATTAGCATGCAGCTCTCAAGTAATATCAATAACGAGTAATCTTGGTTTCAAATTTTGGCACAAGACCAGCAATTTCGGGGGAAAGGGATAAGTCGATTATATCGACACCAGTACTCAACCGGTTCTTATTTTATCGACTCCGAAGAAATGAAGGACAGAGTAGAACTGGGTGGAATTTGAATTCAGAATGTAAAGACGGGCTCGTGATGGAAGAACAATAATACAACAATGAATTGATGAATTGGTCAGAGAGACCCTCTTTTCTGCACATCAATAACAAATAAAGCGTACATTCCTTCTTCACCCTCACTGACGCTTTGCAATGTTTAAATATATTTCACTTCTGATTTGCACTGTTTTGTGCATGGGAAACGTTTTGAATATGTATATAAAAGCTCCTGTTCCATTATGCCGACTATTTATAAATTCCATCCAAGGATTATTATTGTTATTCCTATATATAAAGATATATGTTTGTATATGTATATACGTATATCTATCTATCTATCTATCTATCTATCTATCTATCTATCTATCTACATACATACATACATACATACATACATACATACATACATACATACATAGTGACTGTGTGGTAAAGGGTTCAATCCCACTTCGTGACACCTTGGGTAAGTATCTTCTACTATAGCCTCGGGCCTTGTGAGTAGATTTAGTAGACAGAAACTGGAAGAAGCCTGTCGTATGTGTGTGTGTATGTATGTATGTGTGTGTGTATGCGTGTGTGTATCATTGTGTCATGTTTGACACCCCATCACTGCTTGACAAGGGGTGTTGGTACGTTTACGTCCCCGTAACTTAGTCGTTCAGCAAAAGTGACCGTTACAATGAGCACTAGGCTTAAAAACAATAAGTCCGGGGTTGATTTGTTCGACTAAAACTCTTCAAGGTGGTGCTTCAGCATGGCCGCAGTCAAATGAGACAAGTAAAAGAATAAAAGAATATATGTATATCACAAATTAAAATAACAGGATCAAAGGTTCTTTCCGAGCCATAAGCTCACAAGTTCGGTTTCGCGGATACAATGGCGTATATATTCTACCAGTTGACGGGACGCTGGATTAATCATTTTTACTAGCAACGTGAAATGGAGCAACGTGAAATGAAGAACTTAACTCAAAAACACAGTTGATCATCTGGTCCAGGAATCGAGATCACAATCTTACGATCATGAGGGTAACCACTAAACCACGGTCCTCTGCATCTCTCTAATAAAGTAATACTCGATATAAATGTAGGGCGATAAGTTCGTTGGCTGGTTGGTTGGTCGGTCATTCAGTCGGTCGGTCGACACCGGGCTTTCATTCAGTTTCCGTCTATTCAATTTCACACACAAGTCTTAGTGTTAGTTCCTCGAGTTACAGTTGGCCTATACATTAGGCGGCAAGACGTCTCTAATAATCCCAGTTTTGACCCATTTTAGTCACAAGCAAATTCCCAGCTGATGCTGAGTTGCTTCAGTTCTATTTTGAAGGCGACGCACCATGTCTTCTT
>NC_142929.1:82069592-82079592 GCF_046866305.1 Octopus bimaculoides
TACACACGTAAATTGATACATAAAATAGATACAGGTATAAACACATACATGTGTATATACTGGGTGAAACATTTTTGGTGGGACACTTTCAAGAGCTCTTCCGTTTTTCTTTTTTCTTTCTTTGCCCCCTTACTTTCCAGATAAATAATGTCAGGCATCGGGTAGACTCAGTAAATGAAAATGAATGCTGTAATCGTTGCCTTAAAAGCAGAGCACAGGGATATAGAGATAGCTCGCTTACCGAAAGTTGCCCGATCCTTCGTTGTTGAAGTTGGCATGAAGCTGGAAGCTACTGGCAGGGATACAACATCAGCAGCTAAACACAAGACGTATGCACAGGGTCCTAGTACTATCACAACGCACAACTTTGTATTAAAAAAACTCAAAGAAATAATAGACAAAACCCCCTGCAACTTAATCAGAGCCATTGCAAAGAACCAAGGGGTTTTAGAATGCACCATCAGAGGAGTTCTGCATGCAGACATCCAGGTTTTCTTTGATGAACTAAGCGTCTTCTCCTAAAGTCATACAGATGACCTCAAAACCTGACGCACCATGTATATGCACACACACACACACACACACACACACACACACACACACACACACACACACACACACACACTCACGCACACACACTCACGCACACACACAGATATATGATGTATGTAAACATATATACTTATATTATTATTGCTATTATTCTCTATGCATTGTCCCCCTCATCCTTCTCCCTAGTGGCAAATAAAAGAAATCATTATTATTATTGTTGGTGGTGTTGTTGTTGTTGTTGTTGTTGTTGTTGTTGTTGTTGTTGTTGGTGGTGGTGGTGGTGGTTTAAAACAGTTTAGTTCGGCTCCATGAAACTAAAGTTTCGTAGGCTCGTTACAGAAACCTACCAATAGGTAGGTAGGTAGATTTACATATACATATATGTATGTATATATGCATACGTAGATGTGCGTGTATGGATACATATATATATTTATATATATGTACACATGTGTGTTTGTGTGTGAGTGTATGTGTGTATGTATGTTTGCATATATATATGTATATGTGCCTTTATATAAATAATGTGTGTATATACATACGTATATATATATATTTATGCACGTATATGTATACATACATATATATGTGTGTATACTCACACACACACATATAGGCCATTTTGTATTTCTTTCGAGGTGGTGTTCACATGTTTACGTCACAAACCTTTAAGCAGCATGAGTAACTAACTACAACTCCACTTACATGTATTGAGAGCTACTTGTATTCGTTTCTTCGCTCACTCACGCATATATACATACAAACATGCATACATTATTATTATTATTATTATTATTATTATTATTATTATTATTGAGTGAGTGAGTGAGTGAGTGAGTGAGAGCAACGCATGCCATGAAGGTGACACTAGGGTACTAATATACGAAGCCCAATATACCCTTCATGACTACCCGTCTGATAAGGGTACACCAGGCACATTCATCACAATCATATGTACGCAACGCGGTGATCTTATATCAAGATAAACAGAGCATGATCTTGCCGGTGAGGCCCAGTTAGAATTTTCTTCAGGTCGAGTAGCCCATCCCGCTTAAAAGGTCCCTGAAAAAGGGTTGTTTAAGGATGTTGAACAAAACACCCATATTTCCAAAGGTGAATTATCCAAACCCCAAAGAATTCCACTCAGCACATAGCTATGATGCTCCCCCACTACTTCTGCACATGATCAGAGATGCACATATCGTCAGCCACCAAGGGACATGCTCAACTGGTTAAGGTCAAGCAACTGACAAGCAAATCTGTGGTATTGAGCAAAATATTTGCTATAGCCCAGCGACATCTATTCGGTGGTCAAAGTAAATGGACACCGCTTCGGTTTTGCCATACTTTTTTTTTTTCGATTTAATTTCGCCACTGTACAAAGGATCTAAAACTCGTACCTACTCATCGAAATAAAGAGTACCAGCAGGAACAGAGATTTCTGTTATTGTTTAATTACAGGATCAGAGTCGCTCCATTCATATCTGTCGCCCCATATATGTTTATATTTCATGATGGAAATTTCATGGCTATTTCAAATTTCCATCATGAAATTTAAAATAGCCGTCAAATTTCATTTTGCTATACTTAGTAAAATGAACTATACTTAGTGGTGCTGCTTTTGGGTGTAAGTTTGGTGTTGTCTATTATTGTAGTATGTTGTCCCTTATTTAATTAACCTGCTCTACTATGTTCAATTCTGTCCACGGAGAAATCTATCTCCGTTGAAGAATAGGCTGTTATCCTAAGGGAGTAATTCGTTGGTCGTCTTATCAAATGGCTCAGAAACTGGGACTCACTACACTCTACCAACGTGTGATACCTAAGAAGCGCTCAGTTGACTCGACCAACCTGATAAGAACTCAGTGAACTTTACCAGCTTGTGGACTCTTCCAATGTGTAGCACCTAAAAAAAGCTTAACGAATATAATCGTCGAAAAATAATCGTATTAGTGATATTGTTGCAGGTGGTATAGTACCCCGTAGAGGCTTTTGTAATGTACCCCTGCACCCTATGCAGTCGGTTTTTTTGTTTTGTTTTTGTTTTTGTGTTGAGGGCTGGCAATGGTTAATTTCAATAATCGACCAAAGAACCATCATCTCAAACATTCTCGCCTTGCTCTTCCACTTTACACAAATCATAAAATAATATGAAACCTCCAGCGCACACGAAGACTTTAACCCACACACATAAAAAGGAAATATATTGATTACTTTTGTTACAAAGGCTGCTATGATTTGTCAATACAAGGTGATAATGACCCACGCGGGACTCCCGTTGTTCACGCCGCAAAAGTAAAGGAAAAAAAAAAAGAAAAACAACAAAACTAATGCCTCTATTCGCCGAAATTACTGGAACAACTTACATCTTTATATCCTCTCGTGAATTCCATGAACACATTCCCACCACCACCACCGCAGTGGAAAACTTGTTGAGTCTGTAAGCAGAAATCTGTAGGAACAATGGAGCAACGTTGAGTGACACCGAAATGAACGTGTCTGTGAATTCTTCAGTTTTGGTTGGGCAGTAATTGCAGGAGTACATACATACATACATACATACACACGCATGTATGTATATGTATATATGTATGTATGCGTGCCTGTATGAATATACGCGTATATATCTATATATAAATTTATATATGTATATGTGTGTGTGTGTGTGTGTTTGTATGTGTGTGTGTGTGTGTGTGTGTGTGTGTGTGTGTGTGTGTGTGTGTGTGTGTGTGTGTGTGTGTGTGTGTGTGTGTGTGTGCGTGTACGCGCGCGAGTATGTATGTATGTATATCAAATAACACGCCTCTCCTTAAGTGTTGAGAGGACACTCAAATATTAGTAACTGTAGACAGAACTTTCTAGATATTAGAAATCCTGAAGGCTAAACTATACACAGGTTATAAACTAGCACACTAATGTTATTTGAACACAGCAGGACAAAAGGAGGCTGGATGGCTGACTGAATAAGACATTGGACCAACCGCTGCTCGTAGATCCACGAGTTCAAATCTGCTGTCAGCATTTCATTCTGTGCCTGGAATAGAATACGTTGCTACAAGTCTCTATCCACAGTACCACTGACGAATTGGCCGAACAGCGGTAAGGTGTGGAAGGGAAGGTGTATGAAGGTTGTGAATACTCCATCAGCGCGCTGCGGTTACCACTCTAAGTTATTCCTCTTAAGCCAATTTTTGTTTAGATTACCCAAAACATAAATGTTTTCTACACTGATTTATAAAAGTTACTTGGCTACAGGAAATAAGCACAACAACTGTCGTATCAACGATGCTTGTAGAGCCAGAAACATGTCTCCAGAATTGTCCTCTTATCTTCAGACAATAAGCATACCCGCTTCCTTAATGGCATGTCGGTTTTAGAGAGTGCTTGATTCATGGGATTATCTCCCCATTTCAAGTGGAACTGGTCTTAATTACCATTTGATAACATCCTTTAGAGGTGGAGATGATTTTAATAAATCACGAATTTATGTTGTATGGTATTTGATATGCCATTATTTGTCAAGGCGGCGAGCTGACAGAATTGTTAGTACGTCGGGCAAAACGCTTAGCAGCATTGCGTTTGTCCTTATGTTCTGAGTTTGAATTCCGCCGAGGCTAACTTTTCCTTTCATCCTTTCGGGTCGATAAATTAAGTACTAGTACAATACTGGGGTCGATGTAGGAGAGTTATCCTCTCCCCCGAATTTGCTGGCCTTGTACCAAAATTTAAAATCGTTATTTGTCTATGTTGTTCAAGTACATGGCACACGTCCCTCTGAGTTATTTCTTGTAGTTCGTTTTTGTTTCAAGCAGACGAAGCCTACGGATAAGCATTTTTTGCCAGCACTATGTAAGTATGAACCTGCTCTAAAACAATTTTTCGAGTCATAACTTCTCCAAATAGCATGACGGTTTAGCAACAACAAAGAATGGAGATATCAGGAAAATTGTTTAAAATACTCTGGGTCCCTATTCACATTGCTATCACATCAGCCAATATTTAGAAAATATCCTTATGCTAGTTTAGAATTGGTGAATTAGTTTTTGGAGAAGGTTATGCAACATGAGGCATAGGACTCAATCAACTTTGTGTGTGTGTGTGTGCGTGCGCAAAAATTTGGGGGTTATAACCCTTGAGAGAACACAAGGATCTAACAACGGAAAAATCACGAACTCTGGCCAGTTTGATCTTGTAATTAATTACTTGAGTATGAGAGAGAGAGAGAGAGAGACAGACAGACAGACAGACAGAGAGAGAGACAGAGAGAGATAGAGAGACAGAGAGAGAGAGACAGAGAGAGAGAGAGACAGACAGACAGACAGAGAGGCAGTGGAGAGAGAGAGAGAGGGGCAGGGGAGAGAAAGAGAATTAAAAAGATTTAAAAGAGAAAAAGATAAAGGCCAATGACTCACATAAAATGGCGGTTGGTGCGTGTGGAGATTTAGCGATCTTAGAAAACTCTTAAATCTCTCTAAGAAGATTATATCAACTGTTAAGTAGAAGCATGACAAGTCAAACAAACAAATATCAACAACAACCATCACCAGTACAACAATAATAACAACAACATTACTAAGAACAATAGCTGCAAGAACAATAATAAAACTAATCCACAATGAGCGCCATAACATAACAACAACAACAACAGAAACCACTTTTGGCTACCAATATCAAAAATACAACCACGACAAACACCAGCAAACGAAGAGTCTCCACATAGTCGCTTGATCTGCTGGAAATAGATGCCGAATTTCCCTAAAAAAAAATCTTACCATCTTAACGCAGAATGTAATTTCAAGGATAGTATGTGTGAAACAAGATGAAATAGTCACGCACGGCTAGACCACTTTCGACCATCTGTTCTCTCAATAACAGAAGACCTGAGGCACGAGTGTGAAGAGTAAGTAGCGGTTAGAACAAATCAGGACAGTTGTTAAAGATTCCATCGACAAACTAGTATGAACTTTGTTTAAGTTACTAAATGAGTGACGGGTTAAAAACATGAGGAATCGCTATGGAATACTGACATGTTTTTGCCTTAATGTTGCTAAAGTTAATTTTTGCGTAGGCAATTTTACACTGCTGTTTCCAACAGGTAAATGGCGATTTCTTTCAAATGAATATTTCTCTTCAATGTCCGAGGGAAAGTAAAGTACGACATTCGGAAGAATTTCTGCAATAAAATCATAAAGAATGATACCTGTTGTTTGGAATTGTTTCTCTGGAAATTTTCCTGATTTTTCTTTTTGTCTTTATCATTCTGGGTCCATTGGATCACTGAACTCAGATGATCAGCAGGAAAATCGTTCGTGTAACATGTCTATCGTGTATCCAGACACAATTAATTACTTGTCGAGGGTACTTTTGGACTCAGCGTTTTGGACTCAAATGTGAATCTCACGTTGCCAATTAAATAGAATAAAGAAAATGTACCAAATAATTTTTTGACAAAAATTCAAAACTGAAAATATCAGTACAATATTTTTACCTTCTCTATTGAGATTAATTAAAGTTTTAGTATTATTTTCCTCTCCTACTATGTTTAAAATTGAAATTAAACTGAAGAACCAAATTGAATTATTTATCATCATCCACCCGGTCGCACTTCTTGTACGGTTTCCGATGACTCCTTGTCGTCATCCACTTCTATGGTTCATGAAATTCGGCAGGTCAGAAGCATTGCACTTGTATCGTCATACATCTGCTTCATGCACATCTTTGCTTGTCAACGTCTGCTAGCTCTTCTTTGCGTAGGCTCCCACAAAAAAAAACTTAACGAACAATTTTGTCCTAGGCTCTGTAGCTGTCCCTGTGAATCTGACTCTACGCTCTTTGGTTATGTCTGATACTGGACGAAGATTCCCATACACTTGTTCATTGGTTAGAAGACCTCTCCAAGTGACATTAAAATCCACTCTTAGCATGCGAGTGTAGGCTCCATCCAAGGCTCCATTCAATCTTCTTTCCAGTCTTGAAGTAAGGGTCTATACAATAGAACAGAGTTAAAAGTTGTTTGAATGGTCCTTTTAAATATTGTCTAGAAGTCTAGATTCCCACACTAAAGATAATTTGTAGTAAAATCTCAAGCTGCAGCTTGAGATTTTACTACCTAGATAAGAAAATTCTTCTACACGGCTGAGAGGTGTGCCAGATACTGTTTTGATTGTTCTGTTTTGACTTAAGCTTATGAATTCTATTTTGTCTGAGTTAAATTATTTATAAATAAACTTTTTCTTTTTTTATGATTTTCCTTTTCGAAAATTTGTTTGTTATCGACAATATGATATTTGGTGTTCAATATAATATTCGACCTTAAGGCGCCGTGTGGGGAGAATTGTTTGCAAGCAGGGCAAAACGTGTAAAGGTATTTCGTCCGTCTTTATGCTCCGAGTTCAAATTCCACCGAGGTCAACTTTGCCTTTCATCCTTTCGGCGTCGATAGAATAAGTACCAATAAGTACCCCTGGGACCGATGTAATAGACTTACCACTCCCCGGAACTTGCTGGCCTTAAACCAAAATATGAAACCAATATTATATTCGGCATTCTTCAGATATTCCATCAGTTCAGCCTAAAAGGGCCACCATTAACTGCAGTAAACTCTCGAACAGCCTTGCTTATTCGCTCGACTCGTGTACTTCAGTTCCCTTCACCACCGCCATTACCTCATTCTCATAGCGGCACATGGTTGAACGCTTTACTCTCAAAGTTGCCTGGCATCCAACTGAATAACGACTGTTGTCCGAATTGACGTGCCACTCAGGCTTGGTCTTTGGATTAAAATGAAGTACCAATACCCTTACAGGTCAATAGTTGACGTTTCAGAACTCTACTTGTTGTCAGCAATCGTCTCTTCCCTCGGCATAAAGTCCTCAATGATATTGTAAAACGTTGTTTGGATGTAAGCAATGGTTAAAGTACAGAACAGCCAAAAAAAAAAAAAAAAACCGTACGCCTCCCGTTCGTTCTTCTAAATTAAAATTATGATACAAAAGTTTTTTGTTTGTTTGTTTGTTTGTTTTCTTGTAATTTTCTTTGATTTTATTTCCTGATAACCAACCAGAATGCTCAGTGTTAACTCTTTAATACACAAACAATGCATTAAACATACCGAGTTGCTACGGTTTTGTCACAGGGTAAGTTTAGTTGTGGGAATAGGAAAATAAAGTGTCTTGGAGAATTGGAAGTAGACAAGGCAGAGTTTGTTGGTTCCAGAGGGATACAGACAGACAGACAGACAGAGTGGGAGACAGAAACTATATCTTCTAATATAACCTCAGGTCACTCCAAGTGAAGTTTGGTACACGGAAACTGCGGAAACCCATCGGTTGTATTGCACTAGTTCTTGATTAATAATCTTTAATCCATCACCTGACTTAACACCCTTTCTGGTCATTGATTACCTTTAATGGAGTCTGTTGTAAATATAGGGACCGGGTTTCGAGTCGAAAGATAACACGTGAGACGAAATTATATTATAGCCTCGGGTCGACCAAGGCCTTGTGAGTGGATTTGGTAGACGGAAACTGAAAGAAGCCCGGCGTATATATATATATGTGTGTGTGTGTGTGTTTTGCGTGTATGAGTCTGTGTATGTATCTGTGTTTGTCCCTCTCACCTTAGTTACGTCCCCGTAACTTAGCGGTTCGGTAAAAGGAACCGATAGAATAAGTATTAGGCTTACAAAGCATAAGTCCTGGGGTCGATTCTTTCAACTAAAGACGGTGCTCCAGCATGTCCGCAGTCAAATGACTGAAACAAGTAAAGGAAAAGAATAAAAGAATATATTGCTAGGAGGGGGAGCACACCCTTACCATCTTCTAGCAGACCACAAGATCACGAGACTGACTCAGTTTCTGCCTGGGGTTAACCTAGTATTATCATGGAACAGCCACTTTAATGTGGTGATCAACTTTACTTGTGAGTATAGTTACTACTATAATCTCTCCTTGAGATTTTACAACTAGCTATTTTGCTTAACTAAAGTAGTTTTTGCACTGGATAAACTATTGAAATATTGAAATGGCTAAACTAAAAGGCAGTTAGAATAAAAAAATATTTCCTTTTTCATTACTTGTGTCGCTAGAAGCGGCCGAATTCCAGAGAAATGTGCTTAGAAACAAGCAGAATTTTGGCTTTGACCTTATTTGTTCTTTAAGCACTTGGAACGCCCAATGCTGTTATA
This sequence comes from Octopus bimaculoides, assembly GCF_046866305.1. Classification (NCBI taxonomy): domain Eukaryota; kingdom Metazoa; phylum Mollusca; class Cephalopoda; order Octopoda; family Octopodidae; genus Octopus; species Octopus bimaculoides. The sequence continues at coordinate 82,078,330 of NC_142929.1, forward strand.
AGGGAGGTAATCATTTCATCATAATTCAAAGCAGGATTAGTAATTTGAAATGAAATTAAGGAATTTTAAGGAAAAAGATGCAAAGAATTCACACATTTATTTTGATTTGCTTTTGTTTAGTCAAACGAAATTCTTAAAGTTTCTAGTCATAGGTAACCGTGTAACCAATTATATTTTTTGACAATATTTCAAAAGTCTGACTCCTCTGTAGAAAACAAGGGTCTTAGCAACTTCTGGTACTTTGGAAGTTGCTGAAACAACAGGTTGACATAAATTGCAGGGTGCCAGATTAAACTTATATAATATTTCATTATAGACGCCGAGTCTTTAAGTTCAAACCCCATATAAATTGAGGGGAGTAAATTAGTGACACTCGGTGGGGGCAAATAGGGCTGTTGTTGTTATTTTGTTTTTTAAATTCCTGTAATTAGTCGGTCTAAAATCATATGATGTAGCTTTCTATGTAGAGCCTTCCTTCAAAATGGCTGAACTAAGGAAAAAGACATTGACGGAAGCTATAAAAAAAAAACTAGCAACATCAATACTTCTTAAAACAACCCCAAATACCACCACCTTGTCTACTATTTATCTCTACTACCTTTACCACAATGAACTGTCTTCATTCCATCATGGATGGTAGTAATAAAAGAGACAAAAATAGAAGATTCATAGATTGTAATCCCAACGACAGAAAGATACCAAAATATAAGAAACTAAGGAAAGAGAGGAGACAAACAGAAAGAAAGGAAACAAAGAAAATAGGGAACAGACAAGAAAGGGAACAGACAAAGAGGTGAGTGTGACAAGGGAGACTGAGGCAAGAAAAAAAGGAGACACAAACAACAATAACAGAAACCTAATTAAAATCCTTTTTGCTATAGGCCCAAGGCCTGAAATTTTGGGGGGCGGGGCGAGTCGATTACATCGACCCCAGAGCTCAACTGTCACTTTATTGACCACGAAAGAATGAAAGGCAAAGTTGACTTCACAGGAATCCGAACGTAAAGCAAGAAGAAATGCTGCGAAGCATTTTGTCCGGCTTTATAATGATTCTGCCTTGCGAAACCTTATTAAAAATCATTTAAACAATTCAATAATCTGCAACAATTGTAGAAATTAAGTATGTTGGTGACTCTCACATGGTCACTAGAGTTGGTAGAAATAGCAGCCAAATATACCTTTGACACCACAAACATCACCATCACCAGTTGCTTACCAACATTATGCAGTCGTATGACTGGCTAGAAAGAGCAATCAAAGTGC
>NC_142929.1:82082092-82117092 GCF_046866305.1 Octopus bimaculoides
CACATGCTATCGACAGAATATAGAACATGTTACATCGCACCATCTACACTCGCTACACACACACACACACACACACACACACGTGTGCACACATACACACACAAAGACAAACAAAACAGTCGCATACATATACGTAGCAAGAGACATTTATATAAACCGAGAAATGTCGAATTATATATATATATATATATATATATATATATATATATATATATATATATATATATATATATATATATATATATACATGTATATGTATATATATATGCATACGCACATAATTAAGGATAAATGCTTAATTATTTTATGCACGATACAGTAATATATTTATCCTTTGATTATGCATGTGTATGCGTGTGTGTAGGTATATATGTGTTTATGTATATGTATACATAATTACATACACATATCCCCATATATATATATATATGAACTCACACACATATACGTACGTATACATATATATACATCTATATATATATATATATATATATATATATATATATATATATATATATATATATATATATATATATACATACATAATACATATATACATATATATATGTGTGTGTGTGTGTGAATATATATATATATATATATATATATATATATATATATACATACACACGCACATGCAGCAGTATGTGGATAATATGCGGGGAAGGGTATGTGTGATTTAAATGACGTGTAATACAGACAAACTAATAATTGTAGCAAAGAAACTGATGGTGGGAGAGAGCAAATGGATGGGTGTATGGTATGTGAGTGTGAGGTAGGAGAAAGAGGAGAAGAGGGAGGGAGAACGCGAGCATGGTAATAAACCATACATAGTATATATATGGACAGGATATGGCTTGTGCTGGTATAGAATTTATATTTTAGCACACTAACGCATCATATACATCCATAGATAATACAATCATACATTTCAGTGTATAACAGCAGAAAACCATGCATGGATATGTTAGAAAACTACCGGTTGACAGTAACATTGATCATCAAAGCAGTCTATCGTGTACCAACAACCGGGATTACTAATTCTCAGTTTGAAGTTATGGAAATGGCAACCAAATGCATGTTTTACAAAAGGGACAGAGACGCAAGAAAAAAACACCAAAATTTGACAACCGATGCAGACTTTGTGGAGTTAACACCGAAAATATCACCCACATCATAAGCAGTTATCCAAAAATATTTTCGTGTTATTATTTACCGATGTAGCCAATACACTGTACAGAAAGATAATCCTGAGGCCAAAGAGATAAGAATCCTTAATGTGGTAGAGGCCATCGCCACTCATAATATGAAAGAGTACTGATGGAATGTCCCAGTGAAAACCTCAATAAAATATAAGCATAATGGACCTGACATAGTGATTTAGGATGGAGCAGAGAAACAGTAGTGGAAATCAGTTACCCAACACATGTCAACAAAAAGCTTAAGATCAGCGAAAAAGAAAAAGACACCTATACTGTACACTACAGATCCAACCCATCACTGGAACTGTAAAATCTGTAAAATGTTCCAGAAGTTTATCATTTAATTATATATACGCAACTCTAGACATGCAATTATATGCATGAGCATACATACATAAAACAAAACATACAAATCTGCAGATGCACTAACTCAAAATACAATACATATACACACAATACATGTAAAAAAAAAACCTGTTGGTGTTGAAACTCCAATGAAGGAACCAAGGATCTTGGTGAGAAACCGGCTCTTTCTCTATTCGCAAGATATTTTAAAAATAAAACTAAATAATAAAAAATATAAAAATACAGCCTTTACTCAACTTAAAACTACCTGACTCTCTGAGGAAATCCAAAAGAATCCTGGACGGAATAAGAATATCATCTATGGTGGGTCCATCAATAAGGAGAGGACAAGAAATGAATGCCTCAAGAGAGTAAAAAAAAAACATGGACAACTGAACTCTCAGTTTACCACAACCAAATCACCCACCTTTGAGTGCCTATCATAACTAGTAAAGAGCATTTGCCCTTCGTAACTAATCACTACAAGACCACAACGTGACTGATGTACGAATTCGTTAGCTACTCATTGTTGCTGGAAACTTCAATATCAGTGGAGATACTGATAGATTAAATTTCCCACGCAAGAATGGTGGCCATGGTTTTAGATCTGTATTGATATCATGTGAAGCTCGTATTGTGACACTGAAGTCATATCTACAGCACTGGAAAGATGCCAGTTACTATCCTAGCCAAGTTTGCAAGCACTGAGATGACAGTGCATGGGTACTTGGTACGAAAGACACGAACCACAGAAGGAATTGATCATACCAAAAATTTGGCGTAGAGTACCGACAAGTTTATGACATCCCACTTTAAAGGCTATCTCCATGAAATTCAAGAACAGGAGATCCTCACCAAGTACCTGCAACATAAGAGGCAGAAAACATTAACAGAAGAAAAATGTAGGCCACGAAAATTAAGGCTGAAGACATCAACCACATTATTGCCAACTGCGAGAGAATGTCTTCTAGATATTATCTTCCCATGAGGCATGATGCGGTAGCCAAAACAGCCTGGAAGAGAGTAAGAAAAAGAAATTAGTAACAAAGTTGACTATACTGAGACAGATGGGTAAAAAAATATTGATGGTACTTAAATATCATAACAGCTACCAAGTTAACGCACAATTTGTTAGACATAGTTGTATGGGACCATAAGGAAACGATATGAGCTGTTGGGGAAATCAGCTGCCCTTTGGAAACTAATCTGGTCAGAAACAGGAGAAGGAGGATATCTATAAACGTCTGATAAGGAGTTGGCAAATCTAGTCCTCAAAATACACCTTCAGCTTCTTCCTATTATTATTATTAGAGCAACAGGATATGCACCAACTCGTTTGAGCAAAGTATGGCTGAACTTGAGTTGTTGGGGAGACAACGCAATCCATTGATCCCTACACTATAAATGATCACTATATCCAGCGACAATTAAAATCTGCAAGACCTTCTTAAGTTTAAACGTTGATGAACAAAACAAGATACTTTCTTTCACAAACTTGCTACCAAGCAGGCGCCCAATCAAATAGTTAACCAACTGATCAGTAAATGTTAAAGAAGAAAGATAGAACTAGTGCGTGTGTTTATTATTGTCATAATGATCTTACCGAGATACAATAAAATTATATATTTATAATTTCCATTTTATACCGTTACGTAATAGATTGGTGGAGGTGGTGGTAGTAGTATTAGTAGTAGCAGCAGCAGCAGCAGCAGCACTGATTGTTGATGATGATGATGTTGCTATAGCGGTGGTGGTGGTGGTGATAAAGGAACAGAGCCGCCGGTTTTAATAAGTTCTGTTTCACCGGTGACAAGTCTCTACTGTCAGCAACGAAATTAGACCCCAGGTTTCGATCTGTAAACTAGATTCGTCACTCATTGACGTAGGATGACAACACGAGACAGGTGAGTCAAATACGAGCACAGCGTCCCACACACTCACACACGCGCGCGCAAACTCATATTTGTGTGCGTGTGTGTGTTTATGCAGGTTTATGTACAACTACACACACACACACACACACACACACATATGTATAATGCATAGTATATACATGAGTGTGTGTATGCGTGTATGTGATTTGGTGATGTTGATGTTCCTGTTGTTATTATTTGTAATTTTGTTGTTTTTGTAGTGTTTTTTATATTTTTATTGTCGTTTGTGTTTTGTAATCGTGCGGCGCCATATTGTCTAAAATGAAATCTATCGATTTATTTTTGGGGTGGGGGATATCGGGAAATATAACTGTCTTTTTTTTTTTTTTGGTAGAAATGGTGTTGTTGTTGATAGTGGTGCCGTAAATGGTACGGTAACGGCTGTGGCGGTGGTGGTGTTGTTGTTGTTGTTGGTGGTGGTGGTGGTAGTGGTGGTGGTAGTTTCAGTAGTGGTAATGGCAGCGATACAATGTTCGCAGTATTAATAATAATGGTGGCGAGCGGTGAGCAGACAGAAACGTTAGCACGCCGGGTGAAATGCTTAGCGGAATTTCGTCTGTCTTTATGTTCTGAGTTCAAATTCTACCGAGGTCAACTTTGACTTTCATCCTTTCGGGGTCGATAAATTAAGTACCAGTTGCATACTGGGGTCGATCTAATCGACTGGCCCCCTCCCCCAAAATTTCGGGAATTGTGCCTTGAGTAGAAAAGAATCGTTAGCACGCCGGGCTAAAAGCTTAGCGGCATTTCATTCCTCTTTTCGTTCTGCGTTCAAATGCCGCCGAGGTCGAGTTTGCCTGTCACCCTTTCGGGATCGATAAATCAAGTATCAGTTGAACACTGGAGTCGATGTAATCGATTTACCCCCAACCCCCATATTGATGGCCCTGTACCAAAATTTGAAATTGATGATACTGATGGCTGCGTTATCGTTGTTGTTGCTGTTGTTGCTTAGTTTTCTGATGGCGCAGATCTCCGACCAAAAATGTTCCAAACGTAATTGTAATTTTTCTCTTTTCCCTGCTTTTTCCCCATCTTAGCTGGATAAATATTGATTTCAAATTTTCGCACAAGGGCAGCGATTTTAGGGGATGGGTAAGTCGATTGCATTGACCCCAGTGTTCAAATGGAACTTATTTTACCAACCCCAAAGAGATGAAAGGCAAAGTCGACCTCAGAACGTAAAGACGGACAAAATGTCGAAAAAATTTTGCCCAGCATGCTAACGATTCTGCCAGCTCACCGCCTTGGGCAAGATGACTATTAAGAAGTTATCTTCTCATTCTCAGTATCCCGCGTTCGATCCCAGAGAGTGGGATATTGGAAGCAAGTGCTTTTTACCACAGTAAAAGTTGGGAAATGGAAACTGCATGGAAGCTCCTTGGATGGAATATGTCTTATAAGTTAAAGATCCCGCCTGCTCTCGTGACATGCTGATTGTCCCCGATGATTATGTCAACGAGTACACATATCAGTGGAATATTCAACGACATAGACTCTTATTCGCAGAGCAGGAAATTCAAATGATCATACTACTGAATACTCATCGTCAAAACTGGCGGAGATCCATTTTTGATAAGTCAGATATTATCAAATATGTCTTTCCTTTTCTAAGACAATACAGTGTGATATGAGGCAGGTTTAGTTGCTATTTCTTGTAGCACTCAGCACCACAGATTACCTCTCTACATTGGTTTAATGATAAAAGCGTTCCTGTTGTTTTTTATATTTATTTATCTATTCCTTGTAGTCGGAACCCGTTGCTGTTGAAGATGCCGCCGCCGCTACTGCTGCTGCTGAATTAGTTACATTTCTCAAATTTCGCAATACCATTGGAATTTCCATCTGAACAGGAAAATCTGCTTTTTCTGATGTCTGACTGGTGATGACATCAGCATCATCCTCCACGCCTACTCATTGTCTCCCTCAAGAGCACCTCTTCCATCATCATTATGGTCGTCATCACTATGAAGTTGCCGCCTCCACCAGAGCCGCTGCCACTACCAACACAAACGCTGCCGCCACCATCACCACCACAAACACCGCCGTCGTCGTCACCACCACCACCACCACCACCACCACCACCACCACCAACAACAACAACAACAACAACAACATCATCATAATCGCCGCCGTTATAGTTTTTATCAAATAGTTATTAATATCATCAGAAACTGTAGAATGGCGGTGAGCTGACAGAATCGTTAGCACATCAGACAAAATGCTGAGCAGCATTTCGTCCACCTTTACGTTCTCAGTTCAAATCCCGACGATGTTGACTTTTCCTTTCATCCTATAGGAGTCGATAGAATAAGTACCAGTTGAGTACTGGGTTCAATGTAATCGACTTCCACGCTCCTCAGAACTTGCTGGCCTTGTGCCAAAATTTGAAACCAATATACAAAGATCTCATAGTGGGTAAGAGCAATGACATTGGCTGTATGCAAATGATTCATAACTGGGGCCCGGAACTCTCGTGAGAAAAAATTCGCTAGCGGCTGTGTGCGATTGGCTGTCTGTACATGTTATAGGCGAAACCCAATGAAGCAGAAATGCATCTAGCATTCTCACCAGCCGCTACTAAAACGATATACGCGTGTGCATGCGTGTCTTTTGATAAACTACATTATTAAGAGTGTCTTTATCTAAAAAAAAGTTAACTTAGCGGTTCGATAAATAGTTATCGAAAAAATTCTGAACTTGTTATGATTGATTTAATATCTTGAAGGTCGTACCCCAGTGCAGCCGACGTTCAAACCACTTAAAGAATAAAAAGGAGAGAGGGATTAGACGAGAAGCTGAAAAGGTAAATAAGATAATAAAGAGCTAATCTCTAGTACACCAAAAGCTGTATTGGAGCCGGACATTAAATGAGAAGACAATAAGATAGAGTATTTCAGCGACAATATGGCCAAATAATCCATACGATTTGTTGGCGTCTGAGTATGATGTATAAGTAACAACTCTATGTGACTTTATATAAAGAGTCTCTCAAATTGTCGGCCGACAGAATACTTCCGTCGACATGTCATTGTTAAAGGCATTCCTAACACAGGGAAAGAAGAAAAGAAAAAGGAGATAACGAAACAAAAGGAGAGAGAAAGAGAGAGAAGAGAGAGAGAGAAAGAGAGAGAGAGAGAGAAAGAGAGAGAGAGAGGTGGGGGAAGAGATGACCCTCAATTGTTAATGAGATGAAAAGCGTTGGAATGAATTGAAGCACGAAGTTTACAAACTTTAAAAATGGTTGTTGCATCAATGACCTTTTAAGGTGAAAAGGAAAAAAATGTCTTTAGAAAGCGATAGCAGCGTAGAAGACATAAGCTAGCCATTCGGAAACACAGAAAGACCGCCAATTTCACTTAAACATTTGTCTGTTAATATGGGGTCAAAATCTTCGACGTTCGAAACTGCGACCGGTTCACTGAGAATGTATTCCTGCTGATAGTTGTTTAGCTCTTCAGCATTTAAACCAGCCATATCTGGCCAAAATATTCTGTCCAAACTGGTCGCATCTAGCCTCTCATACCTACCCTACAATGTTAGTCTAAAAATAAACAATCTCATAAACGAAATTCCAAAACTACAAGATAATGCAGGCTGAGTTTAAAACAATCTGAATAAATAAGCATTAGATTTGACAGAATATTCTGTGTCTATTTTATGTGTCTTCTTCCGTCTTCGATTGAAAAATTCAATCTGCTAATCCAAGATTTGGCAAGAAGTGGTTCTAATAACTGGTCACCAGGGCACACTACGCGTTATATAAAATGAATGAGAGAAGAGGTTTCTGGTATTGCGTTGTTTAGCCCTAGGTTAATTCTGATCCAGCAGTCAGGTGCGGCCCATAAATTCATCATATCAGTTTCGCTATTATTCTGTACTCATACACCGTACACAGTGACGGGTCATCGTGAGGCAGCATGGCAGCATGGCAATATATGAACCTTGACCCTCAATCACCACCGTCTACTAAATTTTGATTCCGGTGCTGGAGGCGGGCGAAGTGAACTTTGTCTGAGTCACAGATACTCTGCGCGCGTGCGTGTGTGTTTTGTTGTTGTTGTTTAACGTCACTCCCGGTGAATACTGATTGAGCAGAAAGGATTAATAATTAAAGACATTCCATCCGTGACCATATCTATTTCTTTGCTTCATACGATCGATGTGGGGAATAATTTGAAGGAGATCATGCTGCTATTTCTAGTATATCAAGTTATTATGTAGAGTCAGAGAAGGATACATGTCGCTAATCATATATAGTGTAGATATAAATGTATAGCGGTCATTCTATCTGCTAGAAATAACAGGTAAATCTTACCCAAGTCACAGTTTACAACTTTAAAAAGGGAAGGATGCATATTTGTCTAAGATAACAGCCATTCAGGAATGACCAAGGGTTAAAAAACAACAATAACATCACCACAACCACCACCATCACCATCAACAACATAACAAAGTATAATCAAATGAACGCTCTGAAAGAAGGGATTTTGAGTCATTCCATTACGGTAACGATGTAAGCGATGATGTTCTCCATTAAGTAACAGACCTTATATGATAACAAAAATGTTTATATCTTTGTTGTTTGTTTTTCTTTTATTACTATTTCGTACCAAATCGGCCCTGAGCAAACAACTCTGTGATCAAAGACATTCCAATCATGACCAGCCTTGTTTATTTTCAAATGTAGTCTATATATGATCACATTATCCTATGTATTCCCCAAGGTGTTTTTATTATTATTATTTTGTTTTCCTGGTGGGAAGGTATAATTTGAAATAAATTTGGCTGTTATTTCTTGTAGACCCAATGACGACGTACAGTTAATTTCCTTCGTTGGTTCGATGTAAGAATAACATTGGTTTCAAAGTTTGGCACAAAGCCAGCAATTTAGGGGAAGAGGGTTAGTCGATTACATCTACCCTTGTGTTCAACTGGTGCTTATTTTATAGATCCTGAAAGGATGAAAGGCGAAGTCGGTCTTGGGAAATTTGAACTCAGGACATAAAGACGGACGTAAAGAAAGAAAGAAAAAAATTCTGCGTGAAACGGAAATTGTGCCACAATTAACCAATAAGAGACTGCTTGAGATTCTCAGAAGGCAACTCTTCAACCGACAATGGTTTACCACCGGTGTTTTATACGGCACATTGTCTTCGAAAAAACCTATTGTGTGTTCACATCTCTCTGAAATGTAGTGAACGCCATTGGAGAACAACTCCTTTTTACGACGACTGTGTGTTCATACGTATAATCATGGCGGGAACGAAACGAATAAAAGAATAAAAGAACACACACACACACGCACGCACACACACGCACGCACACACACACACACACACACACACACACACACACACACACACACACACACACACACACACACACACACACATATATATATATATATACACATAGGCACAGGTGTGATTGTGGGGCAAGAAGCTTGTTTCCCAACACCATGGTTCCGGGTTCAATCCAACTGCGTAGCAAGTGTCTTCTACTCTAGCCTCGGGCCGACCAAAGCCTGATGAGTGGATTTGGTAGATGGAAACTAAAAGAAGCCCGTTGTATATAAATAAATAAATATGTGTGTGTGTGTGTGTCCCACCACTTGACAACTGGTGTTGGTGTGTATACATGCTCGTCACTTAGCGGTTCGGCACAGACAGAATCGATAGAATAACAGGCTTTACGGAAAAAAGTCCTGAGGTTGATTCATTCGACGAAAGATTCTTCAAGGCGGTGCCCCGGCATGGCCGCAGATTAAAACAAGTGAAAAAAAATAATCGTGCGTATGATTCTATGGCGAGTGTTTTGGTTTCAACCTTTTAATAATTTGCCCACGTGGGCTGGAACCGGACAATCGCGATTACTAGCTTCCATACATTTCTGTAAAGGTCCCGTGTTCTCTGAATTGCTAGCTTTATAAAATTCTGCTTCCGGCTCGGTTGTGAAAACGAACAAAAACAAAAAAACAGGTTTGCGGAGACATTGTTGGGTTGGGAGGAGGTATACAACTAACTCACTAAGTTATTGTTTATAGTGACGGGCGGAATAACTACGTCACCATTCAGATATCCCGACTTTGCCTCCTACATTTTGTGGGAGCGGTGGTGGGGCAGTCAACGATCACCCGAGGGAGATTAGATAGAAACGAATAGACGAAGCACGTGTGTGCGATGCCGTAGAAAATGCGGTGAATTGAGACACATGGAGACATGAATGGTGACAATTTTTGTTTCTGTCGAAGCTCTAACCCTATAATGTCTCTGTTTTAAAAAGGCTTTTCTTGTACTTCTTTGTTTCATATTTCAGACTTGTTTCAATCATTAGACTACGGCCATGCTGGAGCGCCGCCTTGAAGGATTTTTGTCAAATTAATCGACTCCAGTACCTTTTATTTTAAGCCTGGTACTTATTCTATCGGTCTCTTTTGCCGAAACTCTAAGTTACGAGAACATAAATACACCAACACCGGTTGTCAAGTGGTAGTAGGAAACACACACACACACACACACACACACACACACACACACAGTCACGCCTGTGTCTACTTGCTATTTGTATTTCCATAAACGCTGCAAAGTTTATCGTTGACTGCTGTAATTCAGCCGAATACTTTTGCTTATGAACTCTACATACATTCCAAATTAAATCCACACCAAATTCTTAGTGTATTTCTAAGATGTAAGAAAAACACGTGTGGTAAGAAGCTTGCTTCCCTACCACATAGTTCCGGTTTCAGACCTACTGCGTGACACCTTGGTCAGCTGTCTTCTACAATAGCCTCGGGCCGACTAAGGCATTGTGAGTGGATTTGGTAGACGGAAACTAAAAGAAGCTCGTCGCATATATAGATATGTGTGTGTGTGTGTGTGTGTGTCTTTTTGTCTGTTTGTCCCCCATTACCGCTTGACAAGCGGTGTTAGTGTGTTTATGTCTCCGTAACTTAGCGGTTCAACAAAACAGACAGATAGAATAAGTACCATGCTTTAAAAAATAAGGAGGAGGAGGAAGAGATGGGTAGATTCTAATATTGTTTAATTTAAGATTAGCATTAAAAATGAAAGTTATAGAAGAAATTAGAGAAATAATTATCTCGCAAAAATAATGGAAATATTTTCCTCAAAAAGGCGTTTAACAAAGGTCTCAATAAAATGAATATAATTACGTATTGTACGATAATAAAATATGTAAGTCTAACGAATACACGCTGAAACAGAAATAAAAGTTACGTGCAGTTCCTTAAGTTAGTTACTATAGCAACTCATCCAAGAAGATCTTAAATTCTAATTTTAATCTTATTTTCGGAGATTTGAAATCCTTCTTTTGCTGTTACTCGGAGTTACCGCATCGGAAAGCTTTTTCAGGCAAATAAAGCTAATGTTTATACTTTATAACACGTATTGAGTACTATGTCGCTCTTTCTTTATACGAAACGTATGTATGCATGTGAATGTGTGTGTGTACCAATTTCTGTGCTTGTGTTGTCTTAGTGATTGTGTGTATGTGTGTATGTATTTGTGTATAAGTGTGTGTGTTCGTATCATTGTGCTGCACGTGTGTGTGTGTGTGTAGTAAGAGATGCGTGTATGTGCGTGTGCGTTTGTGAGTTACGTGTGTATGTGTACCTGTTTCTGTGAGTGCATTGTCTAGGTGTGTATCTGTGTGCATATATCTGTGTACAAGCGTGTGTGTTTGTATGATCGTGCGTGTGTGTGTGTGTGTGTGTGTGTGGTAACAGATGCATGCTCATCTAATAAGAGGAATCTACACGCTGCATGCCACACCTTGTTTCACCAAACCCAAGCTCCTCACCCACACCCATGCACCTTCCCCACACTGCTCCGCCGCCATTAGTGGGGCGGAGTTGGCAGTATTGAAGGAAACTAAGCCACGCTCCAGCTAGCATCGACCTTCCACAATTTGCCAGCTTGACAGGTCTGTCACGTGAGACGCAAGACGTTCATTTCAGTGCACGTGCGCACGTTCGCTTGCACGCCTGCACGGGCACGGATATTCAGGAAAGACTAGAAAGGGTGTGTGCGTGCGTGTGTATGTGTATGTGTGTGTGTGTGTGTGTGTGTGTGTAAAGGAAATATACACATACATAATACACACTCTCTCTCCCTTTCTCTTTTTCTCCTTTTATACATGTGTGTGTGTGTGTGTGTGTGCGTGTGTATCGATGCATGCATAAATATGTATATGTACACATACATACATATATATATATATATATATATATATATATATATATATGTGTATGTATATATATATATGTATGTATATATATATGTATGTATGTATATATATCTCTCTCTATATATATATATATGTATGTATATATATCTCTCTATATATATATATATATGTATGTATATATATCGATGCATGCATAAATATATATATGTATACATACATGTATATACATACATATATCGATGTATGTATTTATAAAATTATGAAATGAATTCTACTAAACTATCACGTGGTGTGAAACTCGAGGCGCGAGAACAAGAAATTAGTTTAAATAAACAATATACTCTAAATTTTGGGGTTTTTTTTTAGTGCCTTTAACCCTTTTCCATTACATTTGAATTATCTATGTAAATATAGACACGTACACACACATACGATATATATATATATATATATATATATATATATATATATATATATATATATATATATATATATATATATATATATATGTATATACATAGAGAGAGAGAGAGAGAGAGAGAGAGAGAGAGAGACAGACAGACAGACAGACACACGTATACTTTTGCATATATTAATTTGAGTTCGGAAAACAATACAACACTACCGCCTGTCACGTGACCGCATCATCTGTGACATCAGAGTTGCTACACCACCATCACCGCCACTACCTAAAGGGGTATGCCTGAACTCTTCAACCCATCCCACGCGCACACATACACAGTGGCTTCCAGCTATGTCTAAATATAACAATATCTCGATTCGCTTTGTAGACGAGGTATACTAAGGTTATGTAGAATAAAGTGACTTGTCTAGAGTTACAGAGAAAAGCTTACGTTGTATTTTAGCTATGCGCTGCCACCGTCAGTATATTATCTGCGCAACCATCCAGTCATTTCGCCTTCACATACATATAGAAACATATTTTTACATATATACATATAGAAAGAAAATATGTATAGAGTTACATAATCGTGCATTCGATTTTTGGACCAGGTAGTGCATTGTGCCCTTGATCATATCTCTTATGTATGTAGTGCGTTTAAAAACACAAAACTATATCAGGAGCAGACGAAAATGATCCAGCAGCTCTGATGAGTATGCTAGATGCGCATTTCTGCGTTTTTGAGCTTTGTCAGTAACATATAACCACTGGCAACTGCAAGCTAAGACAAAATCTGCTGCAACTGATATAAGAGAACAGTGACTGAAAAATCGCCTTCGCAACACCTTTGATATGCCTTTTCGGTATGGATCTACGTTAAGCGTGATGCACAATTGTCTATGTCACTCTAGCTCTATGTTAATTGACTTCGAAAATAATGAATAAGTGAGTAAGATAACGTTGTCATTATTGAGTTGGAGTTTGGAACATCAAGAGACAAGAAATATTGATAGGTTTTAATTTACATCACATTAAACCAACATGTTTGTACCATAGAAACAGTAGCATCCACAGGTGGGTTGGCATCGAAATAGTTAAACACAACCAGAGGATATTGACGTGGTCACCTGACCTACCTCAAATAGTAGAGAATTTCACTCAAGTCTCACTACTTAAACAACGAAGTAGTCTCACCTATTCCATTGGTTGAAATACATTGACATGATGGTCACGGTTGGACCGTTCACTCAAGATTTGCTTTACTTGTGGCTAAGAAGCAACAAAATAATGTTTGACCGTTTCTTGGACCTTTTCTAATCGTTTCTTCTAATCTATCATTGTTATTCGCTACTTCATCACTAAATCCTGCTGATTCTGCTCAAATTGCTGGTTTCAGAAAGTCCTGCCAACGGGGAACATGTTTAACTTCGTTCGTTAATCCGACTACTAGAAAACATTATTTAAAACATCTTTTCGTGCGCGCGCGTGTGTGATTCCCATATAATGCCTCCATCTTCCCCTCCCACAAAAGGAACAGCTCAGTATCAGGTTAACCCCAAATTAAGGCACTGTCCATACTGGACATGACATCATTCCCACTACCAGCTCACCGGCAAATCTGAATGATCAATCATGTCATCTCTCCCCTATTCCCTCAGCCCTCTAAACCACCAGCCCTTTAATCTAGACCAGTGATTCTCAACCATTTATTATTTTTATCTATGAACCCCTTTGTGTACTATTCTGTTCTGGTGGACCCATGAAGCCATTCGATGTTTAAAAACTAGTTTCACAGGCACATTCAAAATTCCCATTTTGTTATTCACAGATTAATTTGAAGATTGAACTTTGTAGCGGCTTTTTGTTTTTGGTGGGGAGAATTGCTATAAACACATCTGAATCAGAACATTTTTTGGGACCCTTAGAATACTATTGTAGATCCCCCAATTTACTATTTTGCTTGCGTTGAACCCCCAAAATCTTATATGAACCCCAAAGGGTCGTATGGATACCGACAGAGAACCAAAGATCTAGACCCTAGTCTTCATATTTACATTCATCGCCCATACAATTTATTGTCGAGGGCATCCTATTTCTCTGCTTCCAATCCGGCAGAAACTGATGCCGTTTAATAAAACTATATTAAGATGCTGCTTTTCTCTATTGCAGTCGCAGTTTCAAAGCCTGTTGCGGACAACTTTGCCTTTGAATGCCCCAAACTCTATGTAATAATCGTTTGTTGGGTGAATCGATAAAATCGATTAAAGCGGTAAAGTCAAAGGAATGATAGGGTGTTGTTGCTGCCATTGTATACTCCCTAGGGATATATATACATACATAATGCATATATATATACGCACACATGCACACACGCACACACATGCACAAATGTGTGTGTGTGTGTGTGTGTGTGTTTACTTTACAATACTTTCATTAAAAACTCTACAAATGTATTGAGGTTTCTCTTCCTTAAAGATAGAAATACTTCGTAAACTACAAGCATAGGGTACAAAGTATTCTATCTATCTATCTATCAATCTATCTATACATCTATCTATCTATCTATTTCTCAATGTCCTCCTACCTATGTACACACACACACACACACACACACACACACACACATACAAACACACATAAACACACACACACACATACAAACACACATAAACACACACACACACACACACACACACGTCTGAGCGCACATGCAGTGAATTAAGAGACATTATAATGGACGCGGGATTAAGGTTTCTTAGCAGAACAGTTGTGTCTTGGAGTGGATGGTAAAATAGGGACACGCACATGCATGCACGCACACACAAGCACATGCACACGCTCACACACACACACACACACACACGCACACACACACACACCACAGACAGACACACATACACACACATCCCACAAACACACACATCCCACAAACACACACATACACACATATGTACGTTTGTGATGCGTGTGTGTGTGTGTATCTGTCTGTCTATATGTTTGTGGTGCGTATGTGTGTTTGTGTGTAAACATGTATGCGTGTCTAGAAGTGTATGGTTAAAAGAGACACATTTTTGTGCCTGCGTGTAAACGTATGTGTGTGTGTGTGTGTGCGTATGTGTGTGCGTATGTGTGTGCGTATGTGTGTGTGTGTGTGTGTGTGTGTGTGTGTGTGTGTGTGTGTGTGTGTGTGTGCCTGTATACGGAGACACCACTCTATAGACACGTGCTGAATGGTCGACAGAGCAGCTTGCTGTGTGCACACAACCAGATAATAAAAGACCATTTTCCCTCTATTTGTTAATACAAAAGGTTTCTCGCTCATTCATACGTTACCCACACCATCACCCCTATCCTGCCGACGCCTTACGGACGCACCATGCGTCACCGCACTGCATCCAGCGGTCTCTTACGTCATTTTAACGCCCCTCCATAGCGCCACATTATTTGCAGCACTGCTCACTATCTTCCCGCTGCCATCATCTTTCCTCCCGCATTGTATCACACCTCCCCCGAACACCGTACCCCATCATACTAATCCCTACAACTAAAACATCACAATAGTCACTTTTTCACACTGCAGGCGGCACTAAACAACACACCTCAACATACAGTCCAACACTCCATCACACAGTATCGATAATCCACAATAATCCCCATTAGATCCACATGGATTTTATTTCAAGACCCTGTACATAGGTTTAGCTTTGTGGCCTGGCGTTGATCCAATTACTACAAAAGTTCTTCCTCTTGGCTATGTCGTAGTCTACCGTATGTGAGACTCACCGTTAATGTTTCTTACAGTTAAGCACTCTCTTTCTCTCTATATATTTCTTCTTTTTCCTTCTCTATAATATGTGCATGTATATATATATATATATATATATATGTATATATTCTTTTATCCTTTTCTTTTATTTGTTTCAGTCATTTGACTGCGGCCTTGCTGGAGCACTGTCTTTAGCCGAAAAAATCGACTCCAGGACTTCTTTGTAAGCCTAATATTTATTCTGTCGGTCTCTTTGGCCGAACCGCTATATTACGGGGGACGTAAACACACCAGCATGTGAAGACGCGTGGCTTAGTGGTTCGGGCATTCGGCTCACGATCGTAAGGTCACGAGTTCAATTCCCAGCGACGCGTTGTGTCCTTGAGCAAGACACTTTATTCCATGTTGCTCCAGTCCTAATCAGCTGGCAAAAATGAGTAGTACCTGTATTTTAAAGGGCCAGCCTTGTCACACTCTGTGTCACGCTGAATCTCCATGAAAACTACGTTAAGAGTACACGTGTTCGCGGAGTGCTCAGCCACTTGCACGTTAATTTCACGAGCAAGCTGTTCCGTTGATCGTATCAGCTGGGACCTTTGTCGTCGTAACAGATGGAGTGCTCCTATATATATATATTAGATATATACGTATATGTATACATTTATATATATGTATATCTATAAAGATTAACGTATATAGTTATATATATACCTACACACATATATTTTTATGTATATGTGTTTGAATACATACATGCATACATTCATATATAGGGAGGATTCACAAAAAAAAGACGAAGACAAGTGGTGTAGACAACAAACAGATGTATTAGGTTAATGCTCGTAAAATGGAAAAGTCTTTAACGTTTCGAGGAGGGAAAATAAAGAATTTGTAGTGGCTAGCGATCTGTCATGGCGAATACATACAATATATTTATAACATTGCATATATATATATATATATATATATATATATATATAAAGCCAGAAAATTTTCTTTCTGGAACATGATCAAAAACAACCACAAGGCAGAAATTTATGAACACTGGTTAAACTCTGCACCAATAATTCTGCCACATAAATTCCAAATTAAACGCATTCCAAACGAACAGGACCAACAAAGACAATTAAGGGAGAAACTAACACTGGAAAAAAATGAAGACAGAAATAGAACTCCATAAGCAATGAACAAAAATTTAACAACATAGATGAGGAAATCTACAACGAACTAAAGAAACATTCACATGGTCAACGCTTGGAAAGTGTCTTTAAACTGTGGAAAACAGCTTGTGAAGCTGAAGAAACAAGCCCCCAACAGCGCTGGGGAAAACAAGCCAATTTCTTTATTAACTACGAATCACAGTTCAACATAGAATATGCATCGGAGAACCCCTTCTTGAAGAAAAATAAACCAAAAACATACACAGAAATGAACCCACGCTTATCTAACACAAACCACAGACGGTCAAGGGGAAACAACTCCACCGACCTGACCTCTCTTACATTCCAAAATAACTTGCAAACAACAATCAGGAATTCAGCTCACAATAAAATAAATCTGGACGTAATCCTCATGGCATCCTACATACAAATCAAAGGTTCCATCGAAACCTCCAGACTAACCTAAACTTTTGGGAACCAATTCCTACCAATCCACCTCTATCTTCTCACAATAAATGGAATAATTTACCTCTGAGACTTAACCCTCAACAATGTTACTTCAATCATTCAACAAGACACAACCTAACTAGACAACATAACTTCTCCCTCCACCCACATTACAATATTAAAAATAAATTTAACCCTAACCACATCAACCATAGACAATATAACAACCCTCAGTACAACCATAATCTAGCCCGCTTAACTGCCACTCCACCACCAACATATTACCACAGACACACTTTACACCCATTTTCTCCTCAGCAAACCAAACACAATACAGACTTTCCACAACAATCCACCTGCTACAATCATTTTTTAGACCTAAATCAGAGAAACATGTGAAATGGAACAAAATGTACAAGAACAACCGAAAATAATCAACTTATCAAAGAAAATCCTAAGTGCTACACAAACTAAAATTCTAGCAAGAGGTTTAAAGTTTACTCCAACACCTCACAGATCGAACCCAAATGAAATTAAGGATAACACTATGGATTTCTGCCGAAAATTACGCCTCACAGAAGCACTTCACAACTACACCAGCGAAGATGAGTCTATAGTAAAAAACAAAAGTGAATACTGTCCTACAAAGGGCAGAAATAAAGCACTTGATGCTTTTTGTGAACACATTACCAGTTTTCCTTTTAATACCCTACAAAAACAACCAATTAAATCCAACCTTAATGTAAATGAATGGAAAGAACTAATTGAGATAAAAAATGATTCAAACCTCACAATTAAAGAAACCGACAAAGAAGTGCGGTAGTGGTGATGGACACAGAGTACTACAAAAAGTTAATACTATCCATGCTGGAAAATAATATTTACTGAGAAGATAGTACAATACAACCCATAAAAGACTCTTAAAAAGTTATCCTCCTTACTTCAAATACATGGAAAGGGCCTCACTAAACATGAAATTGACTAGTTATTCAATTTTATATATAGACCTAGTCTATTCTATGGATTACCTAAAATACACAAAAATCCACATATTTGTAAAGCTTGCAAAGTTTCTCCAAGCCTCTTCATTAATGTTCCCTCCCCCCTACTGACCTCAGACTGAGACCCATCATTGCTGGCCCTGCTTGTGAAACCCACCGTTTGAGCAACTTCCTCGACATCTTACTCAAACTGTTTCTAAAATATGTGAACCGCTTCATCAGGGATGACTTGGATATGCTAAACCACCTCCCGAAGACAATAAGTGAAGGAACCCTGTTAGTATCATTCGATGTGGTGAATTTGTACACCAATATCCCACACGATTAGAAGCGATCACCTTCTGGCTAGAAAAATACCCACAAGAGATCCCAGGGCGCATCAACCACAGATTCATAATCGCAGCACTCAAATTCATCCTACTGAACAACTATTTCCTGTTCGATACGGCTTACTATCGACAAAAATGTGGAATTGCAATGGGAACCCGAGCTGCGCCAGTGATTGCGAACCTTGTAATGGGTTACCTAGAGCTTAAAATATATCAAACATCATTACAAAAATATGGCAACTCTTTTCATTGCTATTTAAAGGAGAACTGGAAGAGGTATTAGGACGATTGCTTTATACTTTGGAAAGATAGCATGGAGAAACTCCTTGATTTCAAAGTAATGCTTAACAATATTAATAGCAACATACAATTCACTATGGGACGCAGCAGTAAAAAACTCCTTTTTCTTGACATCCTAATTAAAATAGTCAATAACCACATAGAAACAGACATCTTCTATAAACCTACAGATTCTAAACAATACTTATTATTTAACTCATGCCACCCCAAACACATAAAAATTAATATAACTTATAATCTAGCGAAAAGAATCTGTACCATAGTTTCGGACTCTTATACTCGTGAACGAAGACTCCTTGAACTCTGATCAATACTAATCAAGAGACATTACCCAATATCTTTAATAAATGATGGAATCAAACGAGCTAAGGAAATAGACATACAAACATTAAGAGAAGTCAACCGAAATACTAAACCAGACTTAAAAATACTCCCATCATTTCCACACATAACCCTAGAAACAACGAAGCCTTTAACGTTATCATACAAAATCTTCCCATCCTCACAAGAGATAAAACAATGAACAAAATTTTAGACTCACACAAAATTATCAAAAGTAAAATGCAACCTAAATCACTGAAAAAATATTAACCAGCGCAAGACTGTATCCATTAATAACAGAACCAAAAGTAAAAAAATGTGGTCGACCTAGCTGTGGGACTTGCCCCCACCTTTTGGAGGGTTCTGAGTTCCACTTTAAATAAGGTGAAATCTTTAAGATTAAATCAAATTTCACCTGTGCCTCGGAAAATCTAATCTATGCCATTACATGCTTAGGGTGCAGTAATAACTATATTGGCCAAATAGGAATATTACTTCGTAGAAGAACTACTCTCCACAAAGAACAAATCCGCCACCCACATTACAGACAGATACAGGTCAGCGGACACATAGAAAGGTGTGCGAGGAATCTTAATCCTAATTTCCTAATTTTTCCCTTCTACCAATGTTCACAGAACACATCAACACAACAAAGAATGAATAAAGAGGTAAATTTCATTAATAAATATCTTCTTCAACTAAATATAAACACATGACATCATATAGAACACCACTAATCTTCCATTTAATATCACTAACCCCCATACATCCCATACACCATTCACACTACAAATCCAGATCTACCCTAATTGCACCAAATCTAGAACTACTTACCTCCCTTACACATAATCTTTTTACTAAGGGACTAATAGACTTGACACCGTTCAAAATTCGGTGTATCTCAAAGCAATGACTAGTATTATTACGAAACCGGTATTCTTTTAAATCTCTTTAACAACTCACAATAATGACTTTTAGTACCTTTATTCCTACCCCCAGTTCATCTAATTGTATATATTTATCGTTACTTTTCATAAAAAGCCTTTACTTCTTTTGATTTCCAATGTGCATTTTCTCTTATTTTTCTGCTTACTTTCCCTTTACATCTCCACGTGTAGTTTCTATTTTGTTTTTTTAACATATTTCTATTATATATATATATATATAACATTATATATATACGTATACATATACGTATAAATGTATAAATATATGTATACACACACACATACTCACACACACACGGACGCACGCACGCACACACACACACATACACACGCACACACGCACGCACGCACACACACACACACACACACACACACACACACACATATATATATATATATATATACCTTATTAAAAGCAGCAGAAATATCACAAAAACTATTACTCAGAGTTTCACGTTCCCGTTCGTCGGACAGTCCGACAAAACCGTCCGACGAACGGGAACGTGAAACTCTGAGTAACAGTATTTGTGATATTTCTGCTGCTTTTAATAAAGCATATTACTCTACTTCTGGTATTTGAGTACTCTTTTTCTCCACCTTGTTTCACATTTATGTGCTTACTCCGGTATGTATGTATGTATGTATGTATGTATGTATGTATGTATGTATGTATGTATGCACATACACACATATATCCATGTATCACAAATTGATCAGATAAGAGAATTGAAGTGAGAGAATATATGTTTATTCTATTAGTTAACAGCTGTTTCGTAATCACCTAATGGAATAAACATATATTCTCTTATTCCATTTTGTCATATCTAGTCAATTTTTGCACATATTCTCAACCATTACGACATGGATCTTCAGAACGACGTTGAATTACATCCTACCCTTAACCATAGTTTTTCTTGATAGCCACGCATCAGATGGAGCCTGTTTGATTTGTAGAATCCCTAACTTAACCCTCGCATTGTTTGCAAAATATAGTAGTAAATGTCAAAAACCTACCACCGACCTTTTCGAGTTAGCCGGCTATCAAATTTCTTTACCGGATGTCAATATTATTCACGCATGGCAAAAGAAAACGATAACCTGCGGCTGATCGCTAGAAATAGGCAACCTATTTCTGTAAAAATGCTGCACTGACAAAATTCCATCTTTCTTTTCTTTTCTTCTTGATTTATTAAACTATCTCCTCCCAAGACAGCGCCACGTGAGAAGGGGAGATAATCTCAAGAGCCAAGAATTCTCCAAAGCTGACGTGCCATTGGGGAAAAAGATAGGAACATTATATAGAAATAAGAGGACAGTCAAGGACATATGTTTCTGCTTCAATAGGCGTCATTAGCGTGGCATTTATCCTAACCTATGTCCAGCAATCAAAGATAAAGAAAAAGGCTAGAATGCATTTATGACAACGGTAATTTGCAAAAATTAAACAAAAATCAGCTAAGTGAAGTAACTCTTATACCTCGTTATATAAAAACTGTATAAAAGACCGGATGGTCATGGTTCTCTAACCATGAACATCCCGTATATTGGATCCTTGCTGACCTGGGGTTAAATAACAACTTTACACATCACAACAATGACAACCCTATCGTGACATCCGCAGCAACATCATTTCCACCAACACATACACCCACCCATTTCTATTCCCTCCCATGACACTACGATACCACCTTCCCCCTACCAAAATGCACCATTAACTGTCCTCCTATCCCAGTCCTTCACTTACACGAAACCACAATGGAGGAGCTAAACCAATGACGAGTTAAAGACGACGATCTGTGTTGGATAGATTAGTTGTGAAGATGTCATTGGGGCGTGGGATAGACGGTGGTGTTGGTGGGGTGTTCGGGGTGTCGTTGGTGGTGGTCGTCGTCGTTTTGTTCGTGGTCGTGGTCATGGAGTGATGTTGGGCATGTGAAGAGGGGAGGAAATTTTAGTTATGGTTGTGGTGATGCCAGGAGGGGAGTAAAGGAAATTTGCTGCTGCTGCTGTTGTTGTTGTTGGTGTTGGTGGTGGTGGTGGTGGTGGTGGCAATGGTGGTGGTGGCGGCATTGACGACAGTGTAACTGTGTGTGTGTTGAGGACAAGAAGATGTTATGGTTGGTATCATGATCGACATTGTTGTTTAACCCTAGGTCAGCACCAATCAAGCACATCACGCCTACGATCACAGTCACTCAAGTTATGACCATCCCATGTGGTTATTATTCAGATGCAGTGCATTTAGGGACTACATTATCCGGTCAATATAAAGATCTTCATCCGGGAACCAAAAAATAATAAACCAGCCTGGTGGGTGTTAACAAGTATGCATGAAAACAAATATGAAATTTTAAAAAATGCACGCTGACGACCCTAGGGTGGGGGACTTTCGGAAAATTCACAAGATCCGATTTTTCCGTCATGGATATATATTGATTTTTTTTTTACGGAATCTCACGTTTTTGGTTATGGAGGATGCGATTCTGAAAAAAAAAATTTTCAAAAATTCAATTACCCCCGCACCATGCTCCCCCTCACTCCACCCACCCCCTCATTTTCACTTTTTCCGGAATTTTTTTTTTTTTTGCAAAATAGAAAAAATAGGAAGATTACGATTCTGAAAAAATTAAATTTAAATTTGTGTTTATGTTTTCCATATTCTTAATCTCCGTATTTTCCTACGTAGATTGATGGGGGAAAAAATTCGAAAAATGTTTTTAAAAAAAGTTAAAACAAAAAAAGCACTTTAATTTCACATGAATTACTTTGTCATATTACTACGGGAAATTACTCTGGAAGAAATCTTTGCAGAAAGGTGAGTAGATTGATTACATTATGTTATCGCAGTTTTATGAGATTTGGTTGGTATTTCTAGTATATGAAGGTCTGAGGGGGTGGTGGTGCGGGGGGTGAGTATGGGGGGAAATTGGAATTTTACAAACAAATTTTTTTCAGAATCGATCGTAATCTTCGTATTTTTCTAAGTATTTCGCAAAAAAAAAAAAAAAAAAGAAATACGGAAAAAGTGAAAAATGAAGGGTGGGGAATTGAAATTTTGAAAATGCGATTAAAAAAAAAAAATTTTTTCAGAATCGGATCCCCCATAACCAAAAACGTGGGATTCCGTGAAAAAAAAGAAATCAATATATATCCATTTTACCGGAAGTTATGACGGAAAAATCGGATCTTGTGAATTTTCAGAAAGTCCCCTCCCCACCCCCACAAGGGTCGTCAGCGCGTATTTTTTTTTTTTCATATTCGTTTCCTACATACTTGTTAACATCTACCAAGGTGGTTTATTATTCTTTTTTGTTCCCGGGTGAAGATCTTTATATTGACCCATTATCCTATCTGAGACGAGCGTGATTTGAGGGAGATTTAGCTGCTATTTTTTTTATAGCAGATTGAACAACCTCATGGATATGGAGGAGTGGTACTGCTGTTGTTGTTGTTGTTGTTTAGCGCCAGCTCAGCATCATTAATGGAGAGGACCTCATGAATTCATCAGATAAAACAAAAATAAATCTAGTTGTTATTTGAACATATAAGGCGGTGCTCCAGAATGGCTGCAGTACTACGACTGAAACCATTAAAAGAATAAAAGAATAATCACTTTTACACCTCGTAGACCTCAGGATATTTTGAGAAACGTGCTTTAATTTATCAGAACCTGGAAGGATGAGAAGATGTCGTTAGTAGTACTGGTAGTAGTAGTAGTAGTAGTAGTAGTAGTAGCAGTAGTAGTAGTAGTAGTAGTAGTAGTAGTAGTAGTAGTAGCGGCAGTAGTAGTTATTGTTGTTTGTAAAATTCTTAGTCTTACCCCGCATCTTTCTGCGACCCTCGGCCTCCATTCCATGGCCAAATATATTAACATTTTGTTGGACTACAAGTGTGAGGTTTCAGATAATGTTGTTGCCTCTTCCCTCCAACGTTTTGTAGTGTAGCTTCATTGCAAATATTATCTAACTCTTCAACCAACGCCTCACTGCAGCCATTACCACCACCACCACCACCACCACTACTACTACTACTACTACTACTACTACTACTACTACTACTACTACTACTACTACCAATATAAAATTGGTTTCAATTTTTGGCAGAAGGCCAGCAGGTTCGGTGGAGGGGATAAAGTCAATTACATTGACCCCAATGCTCAAAATCATGTTTATTTTATCGACCGCGAGAGGATGAAAAACTAAGTCGACCCCGGCGGCATTTGAACTCCGAACATTAAGTCAGAAGAAAGGCCGCTAAGCACTTTTTCTGGCGCGGTGACAATTCTGCCGGCTCGGTCCCGGTATTCCTGCAACTTTTGGGGATCCGGCCTGGAAGTCGTTTTCAATAAGAGAGTCGAGGACCTTCCACGATTCGCTCTGGATCTCGACAACGGTATTAAAATGGCAACTTTTGAACTGCATTTTCATCTTGGGGAAGAGAGGGAAGTCCGCAGGTGCCAAATCTGGCGAAAAAGGCGGATGCGGAAGTGATACCATGTTGATTTTGGCGAGAAGCTCACGAATGAGGGGAGCTCGGTGACAGGGTGCATTGTTGTTTTGAAGAATTCAATTCTTCGTGCTCCACAGATCCGGTCGTTTTCACCGAATATCCTCCCTACAATAGGCACAAGGCCTGAACTTCGGGGGAGGGGGTTAGTCGATTTCGTCATGCCCAGTATTCAACTGGTACTTATTTCATCGAGCCAAAAGGATGAAGGGCAAAGTCTACCTCGGCGGAATTTGAACTGAGAATGTAAGGACGGACGAAACACCGCTATGCATTTTGCCCGGTAAGCTAACGACTCTGCCAGCTCGCTGCCTTAACTACCGACTATAATTGAGCAATAGAGATATTTGAACCTTTCTGTATATCTTTTGCTCCACATCCTCAAAACTACACCCGTAATCCACCCCCAACAACTACACTACTTCCTCATCTTTTAACTACTACTACTACTACTACTACTACTACTACTACTACTACACATGCTGTTGCTGCCGTAACTATACCACTACAACCGCCATCACTGTCATCTTAGCTCTTACTACAACAACCATTACCATCACCACCACCACCACTACCACCACTATTACTAAAACAAAATGACGAAAGCTGTATTTTGTTTCGTTTCTAAGAATTACTCTCTCACCCACTCTTCCCCCCACCACCACCACCGCCGCCGCCCACCCCGTCTTTGCCTTCCAATATTTACTGCAAGTTCAGGGATGTTCAGAGATGCATTAAACTGCACAGCTGCAGTTCATTACACGGTTGATTGGTTGATTAGGTGTAGAGGGGTGGAAATTTTGGTGGAATAGTGTAGAGTCGTGAGTGTGGAACAGAGCAGAACCAAGAACTGGATGGAACCGGATCGAAGCGAAGTGGAAGAAAATAAACCACATCGACGACAGCTTCATGTATTTCTACCTCTGCCTCTCTCTCTCTCAAGGGATTTATATCACACACACCGTCACTACTACTACTACTACTACTACTACTACTACTACTACTACTACTACCACTACCACTACCACTACTACTACTACTACTACTACTACTACTACTACTACTACCACTACTACTACTACTACTACTACTACTACTACTACTACTACTACTACTGCAGTGATGGATACGTAGAGGTACCATAGCTAAAGCTACAAAAACAAAAATCACAAAAGTAGTAGTAGTAGTAGTAGTAGTAGTAGTAGTAGTAGTAGTAGTAGTAGTAGTAGTAAGCGTCATATAGCTATGAAGACAGAGTCTCAAATATTTAAGTCTTCATTGAGCAGTGTTATGGGCCGAAATTACTCACAGTGCCCCCATTGTCAGCGGCCATTAATGGAGAACACATCTCGCCTTATGACAGGTGAGGTAGACTTGGACGAAACTTGACTGGCTTGTCTGTAAAGAGTTTAGAGCACAGATCATTCCAGTCCCACCGATATGTCTGCGTGCCACCAGCTCACTAGCACCCGTGTTTCAGATGTAATCTTCTGTACACACACACACACACACACACACACACACACACACACACACACATACACACACACACATACACACACACATACGTACACACATACGTACGCACGCTCACACACACACATACATACATGCATACATACATACATACATACATACATACATACATACATACATACATACATACATAGAGTCGGCTCTCCTGGACCTGCGACAGATATATTACATCCCACTGAGAAGCATATGTCTTCGCTATTCAGGAACAGGAGTTATTCACTAAATACCTGATAAACAAGAAGGACAAAGAAACCATGAAACCTCAACGTTGTAATTGAAAATGTCGGCTCTGCTACACCAGTGTGGGAGATATCACTCACATCATCAGCAGCTGCCCAAAAATATGTAAAAGGTATTACTTGCCCTGAAGCATGATATAGTTACAAAGACTGTTTACAATTCAATCCGTAGGAAGGACTTCCCTGACGTATATATCAAAGGCATGTCAGAACTAGCAGGTATTCACACCTTACAAGTAATGAATACTGGTTGAACACTCCAATGAAAATAGCAATTCGGTGAAAACATAAGACATGATGTTGTTCTGTGGGACAGGGAACAAAGGTCATGTACTGTTGTAAAGGTCAGCTGCCCAACTGATGTGATTGTACAATCAAAAGTCCAGAAAAAATAAACACACATATCAAGTCATAAATGACAGAAATATTCAGATGAACTTTGACAATAAGAAAAATCCTAATATCACGACAAATTTGTTTCGTAACTCAAAAACATGCAAATAACTTATAATATGATATTTAATAATAAATAAATTACTTACATGCGTGCATTAATGCAAAATGCAAAATGTTTCTCTTGTGTATTACTATATATTCTATACGGTTTGTACAATGATAGTTTAAGGAGTTTTTTTTTTTAATACTACCGGATTACTTGAATCCATACATTGTAACTTAAATGAATATGTGTGTGTGTATGTGCGTGCGTGTGTGTGTAAACATATGTATTACAATTCACATACAAAAAGTAAGGTATACGTTGTTGTTGTTGGCACTCCGTCGCTTACGACGTCGAGGGTTCCAGTTGATTCGATCAACGGAACAGCCTGCTCGTGAAATTAACGTGCAAGTGGCTGAGCACTCCACAGACACGTGTACCCTTTACGGAGTTCTCGGGGCTATTCAGCGTGACACATTGTGACAAGGCTGACTCTTTTGAATTACAGGCGCAACAAAAACAGGAAGAGTGAGAGAAAGTTGTGGTGAAAGAGTACAGCAGGGTTCGCCACCATCACCTGCCGGAGCCTCGTGGAGCTTTAGGTGTTTTCGCTCAATAAATACTCACAACGCCCGGTCTGGGAATCGAAACCGCGATCCTATGACCGCGAGTCCGCTGCCCGAACCACTGGGCCATTGCGCCTCCTCTGACAAAGGATGACGTATACACATAAGCACAAACAGACATACATGCATAAACACTAAACGTATATACGATTAATCACATGCACAAAAGCTGACTCATACACACATGCGCGCGCACGCACGCACACACAACCAGGGTAGGTATATTACCGACGGTAACCAAGCAGTGGAACCCAAGTCATGCATATCATCGGCAACATCCAAGAAGTACGGCAATGGTTAACACATTAGGAGACAGACTTAGGCAAAGAGGTGGCGGGCGGGGCTGTTTCTGGCATTTATAGGAAGTGATGAGGGGTAAGGTACTGTGTGGATGGGTTTACTATGTGGAGAGTGTAGGTGTGTTTGCGTGTGTGTGACAATGTGTGAGTGAATTTGGGTATGTGTAATGTTTAGGTGTCTAGGTTTGTGGGGATGTGGAGGGTCACGGGGGGCGTCGGGGCAGGGGGTATGGGGCATGGGTGTGTCTGAGTGTGTGGATGAGGAGAGGGGAACTGAACTGATGGTGTAAACTCGAACTCTGTGAATGAGAATGTGTGTGCGTGAGTGTGAGTGACAGAGGGAGCAACGGCAAAAAAAAAATTATTTAGTCAAAGAGGGAGACGGAAAGATAGACAGAAAGGGCTTAGAAGGGGAAAATGAGGGAGACTAAGAAGGAAGAAATGGTGAGATACATAGCGATGGGTACAAAAGAAAGAAAGAAGGAAAGAAAGGAAGGAAGGAAGGAAGGAAGGAAGGAAGGAAGGAAGGAAGGAAGGAGTAATAAATGAGAGACAATCATACATATAGAGATAGAGAGATGAAAAGTGATTAACAGACAGACAGGTAAATTAATAGACAGATAGGTAGATAGATAGATAGATAGATAGATAGATAGATAGATAAATGCTATCTTATTTTTCCAATCCCATAAGCCTTCTTGCTGAAAATCTGCAACTTGAAGGAGTGTGGATTTTTCTACAAAAGAACCAACGATACAAGAGAAGTAGCAATGCACAGAACAGTACATTGTGTGTGTGTGTGTGTGTGTGTGTGTGTGTGTGTGTGTGTGTGTGTGTGTGTGTGTGTGTGTGTGCGTGTGTGTACGCGCGTGCGTGTGTATGTGTGTGTGTGAATATATAGACATCATATTGCAAACTATTTTAGTTCGTAGGGATATTATCCTGAAGTTTGGTGATAAGTCTCTTCAAACCTCGAGAACCTTTTTTTAGAATTCTTACGGAATACAAATGGCACTTCTAAGCAGGGCCAATACCCTTCAGCCTTTTATGTAGCATTTTGGGTGCTGTGCTGAGAGCACCAATTACCACAGGAGGAATTGTCATCTTTATTTTCCGCAATCTTTCCATCTCTCAAATTTTTACAATTTCTTTGGTATCCTCTCTGTTATCATATGATATTGCAAAGTCTATGATCTTACACTTTTTTTTTCGTTTCTACCATCATGTCAGGTTATCCTGTTTCACTGATATGGTCAATCTTTATAGAGTAATCCCATAAAATCCTATAATTATCATTCGCTATCACAGCTTCTCCGATCATGTTCATACCACTTTTCTGCTACATTCAATCCGCACACTCGGCTAACATCCCATTGCATTCTTTTACCAATACTATCAGAGATATGCTTATACTCTTTTTACATAAGCTTACTGCTAGTCAGAGATACACTTATATTCTTTTTACACTAGCTTACTGCTAGCGTATTAGCTATCACTCAAGAGATAGCTAATACTTTCTTCTCCTTTCCTGAGGATTCTGTGTTTGTTCTCTGACTGAGTTCTGTTGTTCCTTGTCTCTATCAGATTCGTCCTAACAACTCTAATTAGAGATGTAGTTTTTCGTTTCAGGTTTCTATCTGTGAGAAACAATCAGCGCCCTTTGCATTTAACATCAGTGGTTTGTTGCCGAAATTGGTCACGTAATTCCTTCCCTTTCCAGCTCTTTGCCCTGATGTTTTTCCTTCTGTTCTTCAGTTCTAGTGTTTCAGAAACTTTTTGATGATGCTTTGCTGCAGATAAAATTCTTTTCATTTTCTTGATTTTCAGACATTTGATGAAGGGAATCGGCCTGACAACGCATAAGCAACACTGTTCGTAAACACATAGAAATACGATTAGACTTCAATACATACAAATTTGATTAGCTGTCTAGAACAAACATGCATAAGAAAATGTGTTATACATTTCTCTATTCAATTGTCATACGCTGACCACATGATACTTGTATCTCGTCACGTGCAGATTGCATGTAGCATATTTATGATGTCAGCATCATTTCTCTAAAATACATGTATGGAAAGTTATTCTTTTTAATGCAGTTTTAGTTATGATGAATAAATTTGTATTCATTTCTATAACTATCTTTCAGACTATGGTGAACCCGTTATGGAGGAAATATCGTGAGAAATATCGATGAAAGGGTTGCAAGAATTTACCAATTCTGAGCTTATAAATACATATAGGCGCAGGAGTGGCTGTATGGTAAGGAGCTTGCTTTCCAACCACATTGTTCCGGATTCAATCCCACTGAGTGGCACCTTGGACAAGTGTCTTCTAGTATAGCCTCGGGCCAACCAGAGTCTTGTGAGTGAATTTGGTAGGCGGAAACTGAAAGAAGCCCGTCGTATATGTATGTATATATATTTTTTATAGTTTCAGTTCAGAGCTGCAGCCATGCTGATGTACCGCCGTTTTACTACCCTGTTATTACTGAGGGCCTCCTCCAATATGTGGGGCTTGGTGAAGAATTGAGTTTGATGTAGCTACCCTCATTTGCACCTCTTGCCGTGAGGTAGGTTCATCTGGGACTCTCGACAGGAAGAGGTCCAGATTTGATTTAAAAACCCTACATCTATTTTGTGCAGGTTCCTCAGGCTCTTTGGGAGAATATTAAAAAGCTGTGGGCCCCTGAAACCCAAACTGTTACAGTAACTGGTCCTGAAGCGCGATGGCATTGCTGGGATCTTTGACACTATGCAGTGTCGTCCCGTTCTGGCATTGGTGTAGCTTTCAATGCCAAAATTTGGCACAATTCCTTCCAGGATCTTCCAGATGTATATTACTGCATACATACATACATACATGTAAATACGCGCACACACACGCGCGTAACGATGATCGTTTCAACCATAGGTCATTATGAAGTAGACACTTAAACTGATCGTTGTGCTAGTTCTAAATAAAAGCATATAAACACTACACTAGTAGTATGCTGATATGTATTTGAATATGTGTGTGTGTTTGTGTGTATGTATGTGCGTGTGTCTGTGTATGTGTGTGCGTGTGTCTGTATATGTGTGTGCGTGTGTGTGTGTATGTGCGTGCGTGCTTGTGTGAATGTGTATGGGGGGAGATGCGCGCATCCAGGCTTTCATTACCGAATCAGTAATCTAAGCATTGATGAATCGGATTTCAGTTAGAAGCCCGCGAAACTTTAAGTCTCATGGACCCAAATCAAATTGTTTTAAATAATAATATATATGTGTATATATAAAAAAATATTGTTTTCAGAAACCTCGAAGTTTCGGCAGTTAAGCTATCAGCGATGGCTTAAGTGGCCAAAATTTCGAAGTCACTGGCAACAATATTACTGTTTAAGAATAAACTTGTATTCTACAAAAATATTGAGTAACTACTCAGATTAATGTGAAGTTGTTTCTTTGTAAATGAATACATTTTATTCTTTCGCTTAGACATAGCGATACTAACAAACTGATGTTAGAACTCAATGTACATGTTGTTTAGAACAAAGTGTCAATCGAGGACAGAGGGTGATACATAAGCACTACATTTTATAGCAGAAACATCTGTAAGCTAATGAAATTCATAACATTTCTTTTCCTTTAACATTTTAATTACTTATTACTATATATATATACATATATATATTAGCTGACGTACCTGGTAATTCCCGGGAAAGCGCGGCTTATCCCTTGGTTCCGTTCTCATAACTGTTTCGCTAATCTAGTAACAACAATACAAAGTATGTAGCCCTTAAAACGGCTTTTGTGCATTTATTGAGAATACCGAACTGTTCCCAATAAGTTATGAATACCCAAGAAATTAATTACCCGATAGTAAGAATTGAAATAAAATTGAAAAGGGCTTAAATATGTTTCCAGAGTATATAGAACTTAGGAGGAAATGCTAATAAGGTATGTATACTAAAATCGTGAAGCATGTCACGTAATAACAGGCTAATCAGATATGAGATAATAACGATTCAAAGTAAATAACTGTGAAATAAGCTTTTGTGCCTTCGCAGAGAATATTACCCTCAGCGGCGCTAGTGTGGGTATATTCGTGAATAAGTCACTAACCGAAATAAGTGGATCTATTATTTAGGAAAATACTGTTTACTTGATTAAGCGTTGTACTGGATAAATTGCGAAAATAACTGAAATAGTTCAAATACTAAGAAATAAGCTTACCCAATTTGATTTATACGAAATAATTTACAAACATGAATGGATTATTTCCCTTGGCTATATATAAGGATCCCTTTCAGGATCGAATGTGTTATTTCCCTTGGATGTTTAAAGATAATATATTAGTTATATGTAGTAGATATAAGAATCCCTTCCATGGGGCCTATTATCGATTTTTTCAACAATCTAAGTATGTCATTAGTTTTCCAGATATGAGTTTTACTCACTTGTCAATTTTCATCAAAATCGATAAAACGATGTAGGAGGAGTTAGATAACAACGCCACAAACAAACATGCAGATTTCTACATATGTACTCTTTTATTCTTTTACTTGTTTCAGTCATTTGACTGTGGCCATGCTGGAGCACCATCTTTAGTCAAACAAATCGACCCCAGGACTTATTCTTTGTAAGCCTAGTACTTATTCTATAGGTCTCTTTTGCCAAACCGCTAAGTTACGGGGACATAAACACACCAGCATCGGTTGTCAAGCGATGTTAGGGGGACAAACACAGACGCACACATACACATACATATATACATATATACGACGGGCTTCCTTCAGTTTCCGTCTACCAAATCCAATCACAAGGCTTTGGTCAGCCCGAGGCTATAGTAGAAGACACTTTCCCAAGGTGCCCGCAGTGGGACTGAACCCGGAACCATGTGGTTCGTAAGCAAGCTACTTACCACATAGCCATTCCTACTCCTGTAGTATATATATATATATATATATATATATATATATATATATATATATATATATATATATATATATATATATATATATATATATATATATATATATATATATATATATATATATATATATATATATATATATATATATATATATATATATATATATATATATATATATATATATATATACTTTCGGTATAGTAGATGAGTTCAGCAAAAATTTAGATTCATATGAATATGGTACTTAAGTTGAGGCACCAGAATTTAGTACGGTATTATCCATACAATTTAAAATAAGGTGATTAGAAAAAAATAAGCAACAAAGATATCCAGAGGTAATGCTTATTTTGATTTTATATATATATATATGTGTGTGTGTGTTTATGTATGTATATATATATACTCACACATACATACATATGTATATATATATATATATATATATATATATATATATATATATATATATATAATTGTAGGTGTGTGTAAATTGTGTGCGTGCTTGTGTGTGTCTGTGCTTTTGCATATATATAGAAATACATATGCCTATACGTATATACATATATATATGTTTATCTGGTATATTACAATGTACGTTAATACGTCTCCATGTTTAATATATACCATGTGTGTATATTTGTAAATGTGTGTTTAGTTGTAGACAGTTCCATGAATTTGTCTACATATACACCAACCCTTCCCTACACTCACCCCACACAAACATGTATGCATATGTATGTATGAATTTATGTATGTATGTATGTATGTATGTATGTATGTATGTGTGTGTGTATGTATGTATGTATGTATGTATGTATGTATGTATGTATGTATGTATGTATGTATGTATACATATAGCCTGGACGAGCTAGGTTTCTGAAACGAGGCCTGCAAAACTTTAAGTCGCAGATAGCCGAGTCAAACTTTTAAAATTATAACACATGTAACTCCTGCTAATTGTCTTGAGTGCCTTTTTACTTTCGTTTGCCTGCTCACTTATATATATATATATATATATATATATATATATATATATATATATATATATATATATATATATATATATATATATATATATCGACTTTGTTTTGTTATATTCCGTGTTTATTGTAGTAGGATATATATTTGCATGAGTATATCTCCTTTTAGCTATACTTACACACACATAAATACATATGAATATACGTGTGTTTGTGTTTATGTGTGTGTGTGTGTGCATAAATATTTGTTTACATGTACATATACACAAATGGATACATATATATATATATATATATATATATATATATATATATATATATATATATATATATATCTGTGTATATGTATATTTGTGTATGTATGTGTGTGTGTGCGTGCGCGCACTTATTTGTCTATATATACATATGATAATTTCCGTAACGCGCGTGTATCTCTGACTAATCGTATAACATATAAGGGCGTATTTACGTATGATTAAGATTCGTGGCGGTGCACATCTCTCTCTGTCTCTCTATTTATCTTTCTATCTCTCTCGTTCTCTGTCTCCACAAACGCACACAGATATAAATACGAATATAGGAAACATTCAAGGGCTAGAATTATTTACGTACACATTTGTGTGTGTGTGTGTCTTGGAGCCTCTACCATATTCTAAATGAGAGTCACATGGGTTTGCGCACCACGGGGGCAGAGATTATTTTTCAATGTATCGCCAAATATTCCAGCATTTGATAATTGCTTACAATAAAACATACACACACAGACAGGCGACCATGCATACTTGCAGATACACACCAATTCACACACACATATACGTACACACACACACACACACACACACACACACACACACATATATATATATATATATATATATATATATGCATACAACACACACACATACATACACATACACACACACATATACATATATATATGTGTGTGTAATAAAAGAAATGATACCGGTATGAAAATAAGATTTCCCTTAAATTACAAAATAAGAGACCCAGCAGGTCTAGCCAATGCAATTTGAGAGTTCACTTGCCCATATAATTGTTTCAAACATCATTACAGTTCGTTTCGTTTGATTTTTATTTGTG
>NC_142929.1:82122092-82124592 GCF_046866305.1 Octopus bimaculoides
TCGGTCACATACAGCGAAGATCACATTCCAAAGATTGGAGCAGTTTGAATGGGAAACGATACCCCACCATCAATATTCGCCGGACATTGCCTCATCTGATTATCATTTATTCCGCACTCTTCAAAATTATTTGGACAGAAAAATATTAATTCTGTAAACAAGGTCAGAACAGTACTGGAAGAGTATTTTTCGTCATGGACAAGTGAATTTTGGAATGGGGTCCTTGCAAGTCTATCAGAGAGATGGAAGAGCATAGTAGAAAATGAAGGAGAGTATATTTTAGATTAAAAAAGAAATTTTTTTATCTTAATTTTGAAAAATAAAAGTATAAAAAAACCGCATTATTTATGACTCGATACATACATACATACATACATACATACACACACACACACACACACACACATATATATATATATATATATATATATATATATATATATATATATATACATATAATTAATAGATTTTTTTTTAAAAACCAAGAAAAAACAACGTAAGGACGTGGTACATGCAAAGTATTAACAGACGCTCAGGGAAGGAAAGAAAGGTGGTTATACGTCTCGAGCAAAGCTCTTCTTCAGAAACAGGAGACAGAGGAAAGTCCAAGAAGGAAGACGGGGTTGGGGGGAAATCGCCAGCGATCCACATGTAGTTAGATTCTGAAAAATATATATATACATATATATATATATATATATATATATATATATATATATATATATATATATATGGTCGTGGGAAGGTAGAATGAGAGGTTATTTACATGTAGCATCGTCCAACCCGGGATTTTGGCTATCGTATCGATATTTGTGACAAATATCAGATCTTCTCAGGAGCAGAAAATCCAGGTTTCACAATTATTAAACCCTTATGTGCGTTTAACCAAGAACAAAATATAACCAAAATCAAACTGTTCCAAGCGAAAATTTACGTAATATTTGTGATTTTAAACATTAGGGTGACACTTCTTCAAACCTGCAACAAAGGTGCACTTTACATATGAAAAACATTTACATCACATCAATTTTCATTTGGGACTTTTGCATGAACTGGCGTTGAAAGCAGAGTTGGTACAGAAACAATTGTAACTAATCATAAAAGATGTGTTAAAGTCTTTCTCTGTCTTTTTATTCAGATTGTTTGTGTGTGCGTGTGTTTGTGTGTGTGTTTGTGTGTATGTGTACATGCATATATACATACACATAGACTCATACATATATAAATGCATACCTACGTTTGATGATATATAAATAGAACTAAAAGAAATACGACTTGTCGGTTTCAAAATCAGATTTACTATTGTGGGTCTGAGCTTTAAAGTGATGTGATGACAACAAAGGACATGTTTTAGTCTTACTAGACCAAAACATATGCCTTATTAGACCTTCTCAGAGAAGCAGGGTTTTGCTAAACTCGTGGAACAGGATGTTCAATATTTTAATACATGTGTGTGTGTATGTGCGTTTGTGCATATTTATGTAGGCGCGCTCGTGGGGAGAGAGACTGGGAGAAAGAGAGAGAGAGAGTGAGAGAGACTGTGAAAAAGAGCGGGGGTTGCGATAGAGAGACTGTAGTGGTACATCACGTGATCACGTGACTGACCAGGCTACCTGATGTTGTTACACATCGCTGGTCATAATGCGAGTGGTACATATTGCAAACTAAACTTGATTCCATTTGCATTAAGATTAATACTAAACGTTTTGCTTAAAGAAATTCTATTCGCTATAAGTTATTGACTTATAATTTTACACACACGTACACACACACGCACACACACGCACGCACACACGCACGCACACGCACAGAACTGAAACAAAGGAGCCCAAATTCTACCGAGGTCGATTTTGTCTTTCATCCTTTCAGAGTCGATAAGATAAGCAGCAGTAAAGCACTAAAGTTAATGTAATCGACTTGTCCCATCCCCTAGCTTTGTGCCAAATTTTGAAACCAATTTTAGATTTTTGCGAGAAATTTTTTTACCCTTTGGTCACAGAGAGAGGGAGATAGAGGGTGAGAGGGAAGGAGAGAGGGGGGAGAGAAGAGAGAAGGAGGGAGAGAGAAAATTAGAGAGAGAGGGAGGGAGAGAGAAAATTAGAGAAAGAGGGAGAGAGAGAGAGACCAAGGCCAAAGTGGATTTGCCCAATATTTAGTGCACAACAGTTTAGGAGATGAACTTCTTCCGATGGAAACGGAAGAGAATATCGCAGAAGGAGACTAACGTCAGAAATAAACATGAATAGTGTTAAAGGTTAAATAATAACACGTCTAAAAGTAGCTTCTTCAGAGTCCGACACAGAACCTATTTAACGACATCCAATTGCAGGAAACATTCTTCGAAGTACTCAAACCACTCAGAGTTACACTTCGAAGTTGCTGTCTTCTATAGGATTGTATATCTCTATATTCCTTGAAATCCACGAATTGTAACTGAAACCAAAATTTATGATGTCCGTCTACTAAATATTGCATTTCTTTTTTTCTTTGTTTTTCTTTG
>NC_142929.1:82127092-82154592 GCF_046866305.1 Octopus bimaculoides
GAATTAAAAATTGATAGGATTGCGATTTAAACGAGACAAGTCGTTAAGGTTGCAACTCGATCCCAAGTGAGACATGTCTATGTGGAACAGTAACTTGTATCACTGGGTCAAAGGTTCAGTTAAGAAGCATAGGTTCTGGTCTGAACCAGAGCTCGTGGTTGACAAAACCTGTGTAAAGGCTGCGATTAGGGTAACTAACATCAATCAGAAATACTCTGAGAGAAAACTGTTTCTCGAAGATTGGTCAGAACTGGTTAACGTCTACATGGCTTCCGTTGTGTTCTTAGTACCTGACTGCCGTGCTACAAGTGACTTTAGCGTCTCAGGATAAGCTGTAGAGACATGGTCGCGTTGGAGCTGCCAGCAATTTCTCCGATATGCGTACACGGTAACGAGACTGTCAGGTCCGTGATCTCCCAATATCTGGGCATTGTTGATTGTCGGTTTACTTCGGACGTGCTTAACGAATCCGATTATCAGCTAAGTCTATGGTGAAGGTCAGTCAACACCGTCTCTTGTCGAGTAACAGTGAGTAGCCTTCCTCTGTTTTGTGGCGAAGGAAATTGTGTGATGAAGAACTTCGTCCATCAGACTAAACCCTTATTAATTTCTTTTAGAACCACTCGAAATACAGTTTAAGGAGGAAGGTGCTGCTCTCTCATAGATTTTGTGAAAGGCGCACGAGACTGTCAAAAGTGGCAAATTGAAGAACACTAAATTTGGGGGAGGGCTGTAATCGATTTTATTGCCCCTGGAACTTGACTAATATCTTAGTTTCTTAAACCTGGATGGATGAAAGTCAAAGCTGACACCGATGAGATCTGAAGTCAGAAACGGTAGATTTGTTGTCGGCAATATACGGCTGTGTATTTATTTTAAATAGCTGTTACAATATGCAAACTCTTCACAGAAGTACAAACATCAGATCCACACCACGAATTTTGTTAAATAAATCGCTTCTGAACGGAGATGATAGAGATCGATTCCAGAAATATTACAGCGGAAGTCCACCTTGGTAACATTTGAACTGAGTTTTTATTTAGTCCGTCACCGTATGCTGCTAATCCGTCGCCCTTTGCTCAAGTCTGCAACACCTGTTGGTGAGCTGGCAGGATTGTTAACAAGCCGGGCAAAATGCATTTCGTCCGTCTTTACGTTCTGAATTCAAATTCCGCCGAGCTTGACTCTACCTTTCATCCTTTCGGGGCCCAAAAAATAAGTACTAGTTGAGCACTGGGGTCTATAAAATCGATTTATCCCTCCCTGAACTTGCTGGCCTTGTGACACAATTTGAAATCATGATTATTATTATTATTATTATTATTATTATTATTATTATTATTATTATTATTATTATTATCATTATTATTATTATTATTAATAATAATAATAATAATAATAATAATAATAATAATAATAATAATAATAATAATAATAATAATAATAATAGCAGCAGCAGCAGCACATGCTACCGGGTTGTTGTCTTGAGGTTTGGTGACAAGCCTCTAACTTTCAAGAATCTTTCCTAAGATTTCTGTAAAAATACAGGATTCCACTTTCCTTCATGTTGATAATGTGTGTCCCATTTCCGATATCCGTCAGGGCCTTTCGGTAGCAATTTTGATGTTGTACCAAGTGCACCAATTACCACAGGATCGTCTGATAAGAGTGATGTCGGAGTTGATATCGAGAAAGATGGCATGCTATCATTCTTAACGCTATAGTGAAAAATAAATGATGTGCTGATGGCGGTGGTGACGCTGGTTGTTTTGAGAGAGGGGCGGGTGAAGTATCGGAAGAGAAGCAGTGAGAGATGCGCTTCCACTATCAATGAAGACTGTGGTTGACAACAAAGACTTTGACAGCAGGTGAATCAGTTTTCTCTCTTATCTCTTATTTCTCCCTTACCTCACCCTAGCTGATTCCTTTACACGTGGATCAGAGAGAATTATATTTGTACACACTCTCTCACACACACACACACACACACACACACACAAACACATACATACGCATACGCACCCATATGTGGATGTGTGGATGTGATATATATATGTATATACATAGAAAAAATAAGGTACTCAGAGTTACTCATCTGGATACAGATTTTTATTACCATGTCACATGTTTTTATAAATCATATATTAGCGCTTGCATCTACTCTAGTAGATTTTTCAGATTTCGGTATATATATATGCATACATACACACACATTCATACATATATATTATATTTTACACGTACACACGCGCGCACGCGCGCACACACATACACACACTCATATATATATATAATATAACATACAAAATAATAATATGCATATGCAAATGCAGATATACGTGTATATACGTATATAAGCATAAATATCTATGTGTATGTGTGTGTGTGTGTGTGTGTGTGTGTGTGTGTGTGTGTATATATATATATATATATATATATATATATATATTAGGTTGTCCGGGAAGTTCTGGGCGCTTTTTAAGCTAAACCTTTTAGCGCTTCATTGAACACACTTGAAACGTAACACAGTTACAACTTTGGCGTTGCTTGGAGTGGTAGAGCATATCTTCTTTGTTCCTGAAAAAAAATTTTTTTTATCTATATTTTACCCTTTATTGACATTTGAAATGGATAACCAAAAATTTTATATCCGTGTTGTAATGCTTTTCTTTTTTTTTAAAAAAAGGAGAAAATG
Organism: Octopus bimaculoides; assembly: GCF_046866305.1. Taxonomy (NCBI): domain Eukaryota; kingdom Metazoa; phylum Mollusca; class Cephalopoda; order Octopoda; family Octopodidae; genus Octopus; species Octopus bimaculoides. The sequence goes on from NC_142929.1 coordinate 82,129,788, forward strand.
CAACAAAGACTCGCCAAAGCATTTGTGAAGTTTATGGTGAATCAACTATCCGTAGGTGGTTTGCAAAATTTAAAACTGGAGAGTTTAGCTTGGAAGCTGACAGTCGCAGTGGAAGACTTTCGAAATTGGATGAAGATGTTTTGAAGGCAAAAATCGAAGAAAACTCAAATATCACGACTAGAGAACTTGCAGAGGAATTGGAAGTTTCTAAAAGTACGGCTCATGGACACCTAGTGAAGCTAGGATACATTTCTCGCTATAATGTATGGGTCCCTCACAAACTTTCAGAAAAGAACTGCTTGGGCCGGTATTCCGTTTGTGATATGCTTTTGAAACGAAATGAAAGCATTCCTTTTTTGAAACAACTTCTGACTGGAGATGAAAAATCAATTGTGTAAGAAAACATAGTACGGAAAAGATCTTGGAATTTGCGTAAGGATCCTCCAAAACAGCAACCGAATATCCATGCCTGAAAGGCTATGCTTTGTGTTTGGTGGGATCATAAAAACATTATCTATTATGAACTTCTCCCATAATTCTGATGTGTACTGTCATCAGCTGGCTAATTTGAACCAAAAACTCAAAGAATTGAGGCTGGAGGTAGCCAACAGGAAAGGGTTAGTGTTCCAATATGACAATACCCGACTGTATGTGTCTTTGGCTACTCGAACAAAGTTACATGAACTTGCCTGGGATATCTTACCCCATCGACCATATTCTGATATTGCGCCATCCGACTATCACTTGTTTTTGTCTCTACAGAACTCATTCCAAGGAAAAACATTTAACGATTTAGATGGAGTCAAAATGCATCGAGATAACTTTTTTTCTTCAAAACCAGTCAAATTTTATGCTGACGGAATATTTAAATGGCCTGGTAGATGGGCAAAGATCATTAATAATAATGGAAATTATTTCATTAAATAAAATTTAAAGAAACTGTCAATTATTTATATTCCTTTGTGAATATTAAAATACGCTCAGAACTTTCCGGACAACCTAATATCAGGTTATTAAGAATGAAATGTCCTATTTTCTTATGTACCAAGTTTGACAATCGTTAACTCTAATGTTTTATCCTGGCGAATCTTTACAACATTGAAGAGTTACATCATCACTTTTCGAAATGCGATTCATATTGCCCTGATTATATTGTGAGTTTTCTCTTGCAAAGCAATTTTTGTGAACTCATAGATAGATCAAAAATTCGTGTTGTTTAAGAATATGAGTTTCGTCGTGGAACCAATGCTTCCCAGACAACTCGAAACATCAATGAGGAGTTTGGTGAAGATGTCGCGAATGAACGCACTGTACGTCGATGGTTTGAGAAGTTCCGGTGACTTTACACTTGAAAATCTACCCAGTGGTAGACCTGAGACTAAAGTGGATAATGACGAGCAGGAAACTGTAGTGGAAGTGGATACATCTCAAACATTACGTGAGTTAGCAGCAAGATTTTGATTTTTCGATTCCAACTGTATTGGGCCATCTGGAACAAATCGGCAAGGTAAAGAAGCTGGACAAATGGGTACCACACGAACTGAACGAGCATCGAATGACACGCCATTTTGAAACTTGTAGTTCTTTGCTGTCATGGTATAAAAGCGAACCATTATTGCATCGTGTAGTTACGTGTGATGAAAAATGCATTCCTTTTAACAATAGCAAGCGTTCTGCACGGCGGTTGAATAGACATGAAGCACCAAAACACAATCCAAAAAGATTATTCATGAAAAAAAAACAAAAAACTAATGGTATCTATTTGGTGATCCAGCGCTGGTGTCATCCACTACAGCTTCATGAGACCTAGTAAGTCAATTACAGCGGTTGTATTCATCAACCAATTGGATGAAATGATGAGTGAACTTGTATTTAAACAACCCAGATTGGTTAATAGAGACAGGCCAATTCTCTTCCAAGAAAATGTGCGACCACATGTTGCATAAAGAACGCTACTCAAGTTACAGGATCTAAATTTGGAAGTACTCTGTTATCCATCATATTCACCAGACCTTGCACCAACTGACTATCATGTTTCTCAGGCGTTAGACAAATTTTTACAAAGAAAAAACTTCAAATCTGAAGAAGATGCAAAAACAGCCTTTCGTGATTTCATCAGCTCTTGCCCTCCAGAATTCTTCGCTGCCGGTATAAATAAGCTACCAATAAAATGGCAAAATTATGTTGATAATTTAGGTGCATACTTTGATTAACTGCATTGCTTTTTGTTGAGATAAAGTAAAATAAACCTTCAGTTCAAGATTGGACATTTTATTCTTAATGACCTGATATATATATATATATATATATATATATTTATATATATATATATATATATATACACACACATACAAAGTGGATGTACACGAAGTACGATCATTGCTAGAACTAGCACCCGGTAAGCTATCGGTGCTATGTAGAGGAATGAAGGATAATTCAGTACTGCAGTATTAAATTAACCTTCATTCCTCTAACGGCCTCTGTAGAGGTAATTCTAGTACTGCAATCGATGGTATCGACTAAATTCTTTTCCTAAAATCCTGCTAAATTAGAAATCATTGTTTCAAAGCGTACATAAATATGTACGTACGTACGTAAGTATGTATGTATGTATGTATGTATGTATGTATGTATGTACGTACGTATGTATGTATGTATGTATGTATGTATGTATGTATGTATGTACTCCTGACAAGTCAATCGGCCATGTAGAGGCACCGCGTTGGCATGTTGTCCGCTGGTCTGTTGATTTCGCCCTTCATTGGCTCCTAATTATCAAGAATACTTATTAATCTTGAAAACCTGTTAATTATGAAGACCTGCTAATTATGAGGTCTGTTAATTAAAGATAGTTTCACATTATACGCCATGATGCAGATTATGATTTTATCAGCTTAAAACTTATCTTGCTTCACCTGCTGTAACTTGTATCAAAATCACGCTGAACATTTCAAGATGTATAATTCCATACTGAATCAAAACATGGTTTCATACTGCTAATTCTACTGTCAAACATTGAGTTATGAATTGAAAGGTAAGCACGGTTGAAGAGGAGAACAAGAAAAAACAAAACATATCTTTCAATTATTAACAAAATCAATTGGTGAGTTCATCGTCCGAAGCTCTGCTTTTGCTTTTAAACTAGAAGCAGGATCAATTTCTGTGACAGTTTCAATGAAAGACACGACCGTATTATATTGAGTAGACAGAAAATCTGTCCAATTCACGCAAAATGTTCCACGTTTTCTTCCCACGTTGATCTCGAACCATTGACCGCGCTTCTGTCCGATTAACAGTATTCGTTTCCTCTCGCCTTCCATTCAAACATTCAACGTCTTCAACACTCCGTCCTCTACATCTTTCTCATTCGCCAATGTGACTTTTCCTCCAACCACCACCACATACTATGTAGGCATAAGTTCATATTACATTGAACGCATGTATACACACATGCATACACACAATGAAAACCAACTCCACTGCTAATTAACATTTTTTTGCGCATGTCCGTTATTCCAGTCCATCAAACACTTACAGTCTGTTGAGAACCCACAATGTCCTGCAGCCCACTTCCTTCATTCATTACTGCCACAACTTCCGGGTAACACAACATTGAATTTTCTTTGTTCTCGTCCTTCAGAAAAGCCAAACTCTATCTCTCACAGTTTTTGTATCATCGTACCAACCACATTTATTGTCAGTCGACGTCGGTGATGCTAAAATCCTAATAAGAACGTGTTTTTTTTTTTATATATATAATATTACATTTATTGTAGGGACAACATCTCTTTTGGGTCGCAGCATGGATCCACCATTGCTTCTGATTCTAGACGTTAGCCTTTCTTATGAAACAGCATATAACTCGTACCAGACAGACTGACATTTGATAAAAACTAAAAAACATTACAATGAGTAACAAATGTTTTATTATTGACTTTTGTTTTTGTCTTAGTAAATGGTATTTCGCATTTGCTTCTGTCTAAAAATCAAAGGAAATGACAACCATTCGCTTCAAACTTTGAGTTCCAGACCTGGACATGAATGTTTTGAAACTAACGTATTTGCCATTACATTTCAATGCAGAAGCAGAAATATCGTTATAGCAAATATTCTACTCAATATCACAGATTTGCTTGTCAATTGCCTAACCTCAACCACTTGAGCATGTCCCTTAGTGGCTGACAATATGTGCATCTCTGATCATGAGCAGGAGTAGTGGGGGAGTATCATAGTCATGTGTTGAGAGGGATTCTTTGGAGTTTGAATAAATGTAACAAAAGTAAAGTTTGAAGGTAATATTAGCCATTTTTCATACTTTGTAGGGATAAGCAAATAGGAAATAACAGTTGCGACCCAAGGTAAAAAAAGAATCAAGCTACACAGCGTTATTTATCAGGGAAGATCTACGTAGTCACTCACCTGCTAGAAATAGCAGCTAAATCTTCCACAAAACACACTCTGTTGTAATAAAAAGAGACACGGTGGATAATGTGATCCTAAGTTCCCTACATATAGAAAAGAGACGGGATGGTCACAACTGGAATGCCTTTGATCATTGATCTACTTAATCAGGACTGACCTGAAACTAAAGAAAAAACACATGACACACCATTTATCACATGATTTGAACTCATATTAGTGAATTCTTCAATGTCAACACTTTCCCCACTAAGCTACACACCCCGTGAACAGATTACAGGGTGGAAGAAACGGAAACCAGAAAACACCAGCTTTGTAGGTAAGGAAGCCGCATAATGGCGGGAATCTACGATTCTCAAAATGTCTGCGCTGTTGCAGCCGCCCCACTTCCATCAGCAACGCCACCTATATTATTCAACAGTAAGTGGAGTAAGTGCAGTTTGTGAAAACTGTACCAACCGGAAAGCAACAACAACAGCAAAAACAACGACGACGACGACGACGATGACAAGAAAACATGAGAATAAAAAGAAACAAAAAAGCTGTATGTCTGTCTGTAGGTGATTGCTGTCAGTGGTAGACTTTAGTAGACAGCTTCATGGGTGTGTGTATGTCGTCGTAGAAGACGAAAGTGTGTAGAGGACAACAAGGGAGATAAGGAAGTGGTGTAGAAGAGAGATGAAAGGAAACAGTGTATTTCTACTACTACTACTACTACTACTACACACGCACACACAAGCACACATACGTACCTAGACACATAAAGTGACAAACACAAATACATAAATGTGCACATACACGCATTCAAACTGACACATACATACATATAGATAAACATACGTATATACATACGCAAAATTAGCACATATGTGTGTACATGTGTCTTCGTGTGAGTGCGTCTGTGTGTACGTGTCTGTACCAACATACACATATATGAATACATACCTATGTGTATATATATATATATATATATATATATATATATATATGTGTGTGTGTGTGTGTGTGTGTGTGTGTGTGTGTGTGTGAGTATGCGCGCGCACTTGTATATGTATATATATATATATATATATATATATATATATATATATATATATATATATATATATATATATATATATATAAATAGTGTACATACATTGCATACATTATATATATACACACGCAGACGCAGATACCAAATGCCTGAAAGAGATACGATAGAGAAAGAAAGAGGTAGAGAGGTGAACAAACAGAAGAAATTCAGGTGGTCGGCGAGGGTGATAGAGGAAGTAAACAAACAAACAAATAATAATAATAATTATTATTATAATAGCAAAAACAACTGCATCAACAACATTGATAACATAAATGCACGCGCGCTCGCACGCACGTACGTACGTACGTATGTATGTATGTATGTATGTATGTATGTATGTATATATGCATGTATGTATAGGTGCGTGTATAAATGTGTATCTACGTAGATATACATATATATTTATATATATTTATGGATAGGTATATATGTATGTATATATATATATATATATATATATATATATATATATATATATATATATATATATATATATACAGACACACACACATACACGCACTTACATACATATATATATATATATACAATTATATGTATGTATGTATGTATAAACAAATAAATTCCAGCCAAGAAATATTCCAAGCAGGAATTCAAGTATACAAGTTCAAAGAAACTTATCTAAAGACATAAGTCGATAAAGGAGATGACGACGGCGACGACGGCGACGACGGCTACGACAAAAAAGAAGAAGAAGAAGAAGAAGAAGAAGAAGAAGAAGAAGAAAAAGAAGAAGAAGAAGAAGAAGAAGAAGAAGAAGAAGAAGAAGAAGAAGAAGAAGAAGAAAAAGAAGAAGAAGAAGAAGAAGAAGAAGAAGAAGAAGAAGAAGAAGAAGAACAAGAAGAAGAAGAAGAAGAAGAAGAAGAAGAACAAGAAGAACAAGAAGAAGAACAACAACAACAACAACAACAAGAAATGAACGAATGAAAATAAAATAAAGGAACTGAATATTTGCAAATCTAAATGGCGGATAGGGGGCTCGCCTGAAAAGTTGATAGACTGACCAAGACCCTTTCATGGAATGTGACCAAATGAGGTTTATTTTTCAACATAGTTCCCCTTACCGTTCACACATCTTCCATCAGTGTTGCAGTGCTTGGATCTCTTTGGTGAAGAAGCCTTCATCCTGTTGGTCAAAAAAAGTCAACACCAGGTATGACGTCATCATCATTGTAATACTGGTTCCAAGCCAAGGGTTTTTCATGTTGGGGAAAAGATGATAGTCAGATGGGGTCAAATCAGGAGAATAGGTTGGCTGATCAAACAGTTCATGCACAACAACCATTGAAAGCAAAGACTTGTGTGCTGGAGCATTGTCCTGATGAAACAAATCCCTGAGCAAGTTAGCATAGTACTCTCCATTGATGGTATGACTCTTTTGAGGATAGTCAATAAATACAATGCCTTTTGCAGCTCAAAAGACTGAGGCCATCACTGACACCCAGCAGATGAAACGAACTTGGCCTTGTTTGGAGCAAATGTGGAGGGGTGTTTCCGCTCCATGGATTGTCACTTTCTCTCTGGCTTAAAGCGATGAAGTATGCTTTTGATCAGGTGTCAAAAGACGTGGCACCCACCGAGTGGAAACTTTCGTCTTACCAAGTTTATTGAGCAGAATATTCTCAACTATCTCGCGGGATATGTTAATAGCTTTGGTAGCTTTCTATCAGATCGTATTTATCGTCAATCACCTGAACACGGTCAACGTTTCCTCACGGTGGCAGTTGCAGGACATCTAGAGCTTGGGTCATCTTCAGGACTCTCCCGCCCCCTCCGAAATTCAACTGTTATTAATAGAAGGAGAGAAAATTAATGCAAGCAAATTTTCACAGCTCTAGCATCACTTCTTCGAAGTGAGCCTTTAAACCTTTCTGCTGATCATCGTATGTGTATGTATGAGTGGGGGGGGGTATGTGTTGAGAGAGAGAGAGAGGGGGGAGGGAGGGACAGAGAGAAAGAGAAAATGAGATGCAGAGAGATGTTTCCCAACCACATGGCTCCTTGGGCAAGTGTTTTCTATTATCACAATAAGCCGACCAAAGCTTTGTGAGTGGTTTTGGTAGTCGGAAACTGAAAGCTCATCACACACACACGCACACACACACACACACACACACACACACACACACACACACACTCATATATATATTTATGTATATATACACACACACACATACACATCTATATATAATGTTTGTGTGTGTGTATGTGTTTGCGTGCGTATGCGTACGTCTGTGTGTATGCGTGTTTGTCCCTCACCACCGTTTCACAACCGATGTTGGTGTGCTTATATCCCCGTGATATAGTGGCTCGGCAAATATATATATATATATATATCTCAAAGGTAAAAAAAAACAACAAACGGAAATCGTCGAAACATAGCAGACAGGAAAAGGACGATAACTCAACAACGGCAAACCGGCCAAAACAAGATACACGGATCATTCGCAGCCAATTGCTTCTTCAGTCGGAGTCTGGAATGTCCACGTTGTTTCGCCCAATCCTCTCCGATACTACTCGAAACCAGTTGGGCCAAGGGCTTAAGCTGAAGGCATTAAACCCCTGAGAAAGTCAAACAAACGTACATGTACAAACACAAGGAAATAACAAACAGAAAGGGTCTTTCGACTATCGGCCGAACGTAACATAAGAAATAGAATTATAAATATACAATGGTCAAAAGCCTTTCGACTATCAGACAGTGTAATAGGCTAGCACAAGGAGAAAGGAAATAGAAAAATTTTAACTGACCGGGTAGCGAGACAGAAACAGAACAGATGCGACTGACTTCAAAGGCGGTCAGCCGAAAGAGGACAACATTGCATAAGACGGACAGCGATCACGTGGTAGAGCAGAGGATGAGTTAAAGAAGGCAGGAGGACTAAGGAATAGGAGAGAGGGGAAATAAATCAGAGGGACCAAATAATGAGAGGGAGGGGGAGAGAGAGAGAAACAAGGTACGAGGGAGGTGAGAAAGGGAAGCAAAAGAGATTGAGAGATAAGAGGGAGGGGAAAGGATTAAGGAATAGGAGAGCGGGAAAAAGAAATCAGAGGGAGAGAGGAACGATGAGGTGAGAGAGAGAGAGAGAGAGAGAGAGAGAGAGAAAAGAGGAAGGAAAGGGGGAAAAGTGAGGAAAAGTGAGTGAGAGTCGTATACGCACACACACACACATACACACACATATATATATATAAATAAATATATATATATATATATATATATATATATATATATATATATATATATATATATATATATATGTATATATATATATATATATGTGTGTGTGTGTGTGTGTGTGTGTGTGTGTGTGTGTACACAAAGAAAATGGAGGATGCATACGCAGAATAATCAATGTATTTTTTATAATAGTCAATTCATGTTGCCTACGCACGTTTCGGTTTATTACTTAAATCCATATTTATGCAATTAAATTGCATAATGAATTAGAAAAAGCAAGAACCTTCATCAGGGTAAAAATTGACTTTTATTTTTTCCCCACATCCTGTCCAATTGAATTATAGCATGTGCATCTTGGATTCTGTTCTAAAAATAGCGAGAAGTTGATTTTTAAAAAATCTCACTGGACTAGGGATAGGCATAGTTCAGAAGAACTAGGTCATGTCATTATTCAATCTTTTTAGTGGTACAAAACCAGCTTTTTACAAGCTGGCCATTTATCTTCATCACTATTCAGTATGTCTGTAAGCAGATTACACATTAACTATATAGTTTTATAAACCTGCCTTTACCATTTGTACTATCTATCATGTTCACAATACATATTTATATGTCCTTATTTATTTGTTAAAAAGTCTAAGTATTTAGTTATTTGCTACCTTTTAAAAAAATCTAGGTATGTACTTATTTGCTACTTTTTACTTATTTATTTTTTTGCTTATTCTTATTGTAAGTAGTTATATCAATTATTATTAATATAATTATTTATTTAGTTATATTAGCTAGTAGTTTGAGTTCTTACTTATGATTGTCTACTTAATAGTATAGAAGTGTAATTTTTATTCATCATATAAACAGTGTTTATTTCCCCTAAAATCATTTAAATACAAAGAAGGTATGTTTAACTTTAAGAGAATAGGTATTATTGTATCATTCAAAACAGTGTTTATTTTAATTAAATTCATTTAAATTCAATAGATATATATTTCTAACTTTATGAAGACAAAAAGTCCCCTTCCCCTCTTATTATTAGTATAATTTATTTAGATATATTAGTTGATAGTTTGGGTTCCTACATTATTCGTCTATTTAATCAATAGTGTAGCAGCATGATTCTTAGGATCATATACATGGTGTTTAATTCTTAACTAAAACTATTTAAATTCAGCGAAAGTATATTTGATTTTATGAATTATTCCTATCTATAACTGTATTATTCACACAATTTTTATTTAGTAATATTCATTTTAATTTATTTAAATTTATTAAATGTATATTTAACCTATGCACACCACAAAATCCTCTTTCTTGTTTAATAATGTGTTTTGATGTAAGAATTTGATAAATTTCCTCTATTCAGAGTTCACACCTTTTGTTCCCAATGCTATAGGATTTTGCCAGGGTAATTATTTCCCATCTCAATGTATATTCCCTATTTTATCCTTAATCACCCAAATTAGTTTAATAAAACTAATGCTTGCTCCTTTTTACTTATCCCTAAAGGTGTTTTGATGGTTCGATATCCCATTGATATAATTTTCTGTCGAACCTATATAGTAGTAATCCTGTCCCTCCGATGTTACCTTACACCTATATATAACACCCTTTTCCCTACAAAAATTTCTTAATCGACATCGTTCTTCCTTAGAACAATCACAGGTTTGATTTTTAGGAGCATTCCTTGTTTTCTTACCGAATATACTGCGTTTCTATATTATCTTCCGAGTTACTCTCTTTATATTTATTTACTACGTTAGGAGACTAAACTATTGATTTGTCCACTTTCTCATTGCTTTCCTTATCTATCTTAATGTTTATATCATTTTCTCTTTCACCGTCATTGATACTACTATAAATACTAGCATTTATATTTGTATTATTAGTGTTTGTGTTTTTATTATTGTTTTTGTTATATTAGGCTTATTATTTCTTCCCCTTTTAGATTATATGCTTATATTTTTAGATTCTAGTGAGGAGTCTCTAAGAGTTACTTCCCTCCTTCATTTTTTGTGTATCTCATATTATCATTAAATTCTTAATTTCGGTCATTTAATAATTCATTTATATTCTGACTACATTTATTATTATAGTAATCATTTAATCTTTTAGTATTTTGCTTAGCTATAATTTGCGCTATGCTTCGTGAAGTACAAAAATCAGCTTTTAATTTGTGCGAGTTTATAACTTTATGGTATTTATTTTTCCCAGAAAAAAATGTTTAGAGGCCGCTTTGTAGAATAGTTTCATTATATTAGTTCTTATTTCACACATCCTGACGAATGTGTGAAAAAGAGAAATAACAGTCAACTTTTACCTTGATAGCTGTCAATTTTTGCCCTGATGAAGGCTTTTGTTTTTTTAAATTCTCAATGCAATTTAATTGCATAAATATGGATTTAAGTAACAAACCGAAACGTGCGTAGGTAACATGAATTGACTATTATAATAAATATTTTGATTATTCTGTGGATGCATCCTCCATTTTCTTTGTATTGTTAAAATTTTTCTCCTATATCGAAAAGATGGAAACATCCATAGCGACAACTGGAATTTCAAAAGTGTAAGGTACTAAAATCAAAGAAGTACCAACGATAAATACTAGTACATATATATATATATATATATATATATATATATATATATATATATATGTGGAATTTCCAGTATCCTTTAATTGATATTGAGTGGGTATCGCCCTTGGATTTGAGTTTTCGGAAAACAGTCATGCTGGAAGGTAGGATTGTTTGCATTATATTATATTATATTCTGGGTATATGCCCTGTTCGTATGTTTGTGTGTTGCGGTAGTTCGTCGTGGGGCATGTTTCTTCTATGTGTGGTTACATTTGAGGCGGTAAATAATTACAAAATGCGTCTTCAAGAACTTATTCATTTAGTCTTTTTTTTATTTACTAGAATAATTAATTTCAATTCAGTTTCTGTTAAAGGTTTTATCACATATGTAATGTATTGGAAACTAAAAACAAATTAAATGAAGGAATTTTTCATAGGCGCTGGAGTAGCTGTGTGGTAAGTAGCATGCTTACCAACCACATAGTTTTGGGTTCAGTCCCACTGCGTGACACTTTGGGCCGACCAAAGCATTATGAGTGGATTTTGTAGACGGAAACTGAAAGAAGCCCGTTGTATATGTGTGTCTGTGTGTGTGTTTGTACCCCAACATCGCTTGACAACCGATGCTGGTGTGTTTACGTCCTCGTAACTTAGCAGTTCGGCAAAAGAGTTCGATAGAATAAGTACAAAGCTTACAAAGAATAAGTCCTGGGGTTGATTTGCTCGACTAAAGGTGGTGCTCCACAATGGCCACAGTCAAATGACTGAAACAAATAAAAGAATAAAAGAATAAAAGTTATTCTTACATTTAAACTGAATATTTGGATTATACCACAAGATATTTCTCGGTGCATTTTAAAGTTTTGGAACATGAAAACCAATAATATATCGAATTTTATTCGAAAAACCATTATTACGAAATGCTTCATTCTAATGTTGATAAGTCTTAATGAATTGTAGTTTCATCAGAAGTTAACGAAGTTATATGTTTACTGATATCAAAAATTAAATTTCTTACTTTCAGAGATTATTGAGAACTTCCCTTCTATCAGTGATGATTCCAACAGCTGGTTAAAGTTTTTCCTCTTTTCCTATTTCAAACCCTAATTTCTCTTTTCACCTATAGTTATATGCAAGTTGGGAGAGGTCGTAATTATTTCTATTGATTTAAATCAATAATGTTCTTTTTCATTCACTATAAATACATTTCTGTAATTTATTTCATGTACACGATTTCTCTTGTTTTTCAAATCTCTACAGATTCTGCACTAATGTTTATAGCTGTTTCTTGTAGAGTCCTTTATTTTGGGACTATTTTTAGTCGAGGACAAGCATTATGTTGTATCTCTTAATCACATATTTTTTCCGTTTTCAAGTTATACAAGTGAACATTTGTTGTGTATCAAGTGAGAAGTTTTTGGCGGTTCCTTTATTCTAGATTTCCATATAGAATTTTTGTTTCTCTGTTTTCTACATATTTATAAATTCTTGAATGAGACCTTGAACGACAGCAGCTATGATTTGTGCTCCACATTCTAGACCATTATTTGTACCTTTTATCAGTTGTTTAACAGCTTCATTAGTTAATAATATGTTTGTGGCTTCTGATTTTCGTGCCAGTGTACTTTCATATATCTGGGTTAGCTGTGATCCCTATATTTTCATTTAGGTGTAATCTGAAGTGCTAGTTTATGTAGGATTATATTTTATTGCTATTTTCACAACAAATCTGACGTTTAATGTACTTGAGACCACACTATGTCTGCAGTTATTCTTTGTCTCGTTTTGTTTCGCTTTTTTTTCCTGTATTTTACCTTCAGCATTTGATTGTAAAGTTTTCTGGTGGGTAAGTATCGGCTGATATGATCTTTCGTGTATCAGCTGTTAGCTTGTTTACTATTCTCTGTGCATTTGAGTTTTTTTTTTTCTGTCCTCGAGTGTCGTCTTTAACATCAACCATTCTACTTCCGTCTGTCTGTTCTTTCTAATTATTTCTCGTTTAATGTTTGCTCGTCTGTTTGCAACAATATTTTATCTGTTTTTAAATTTTTTTTTATTTTCGTCGGCAAATTTTATAAGTTTCTTTCTTATTTAATCTGTTACTAAGTAGACTTGGTAACAGAATAGAACGACTTTCTTCGTTTGCAACGTTCAGGAATTGCTCAGTATTTTAATAGATGACCACATTGAGGAGTGGAGCTTTTTTGAATATTTCTGTTGTCTACCTAACTCTATATATATTCAACCCAATCTTTCTCTCTATGTGGGGCTTCCCTTCTTTATATGATCAGCCAGGTTTTGTGGCCACAAACATTGAATTACTCTCCCTCACATGTTTTTTGTGCAAATTGTTTGAAGTTGGCGGCATTTTAAAATGTAATTGACTTCTCATTTTTGTGATGTAAGAATTATTTGTAGTTCAACCTTGGTCTATTTATGCTGCTTAGAGACATTTTCAAAAAATATTCTTTGTAAACATGATGACATCTATAGTAGTAGTAGTAGTAGTAGTAGGAGGAGGAGGAGGAGGAGGAGGAGGAGGAGGAGGAGGAGGAGGAGGAAGACGAAGAGAAGGAGAAGGAGGAAGGGAGCAGGAGCAAGAGGAGCAGGAGCAAGAGGAGCAGGAGGAACAGGAGCCATCGGTAATGGTAGCAGGAAGTTTTCCTATGGAGAAGGGTGAAAGAAACGACATTCCCTCCCCCAAAGAATTTGGAAATATTAAAAAATAAAGATGATTTAAACAATGTCGACAGTAGTTGCATCCAAATAAGCATATTCATAAATAAACATAACAATAAGTAAAAGGAAATGTAATAACGATATTGTTTGTAATAGTATCACTATCAGTGAAATTATGCGACAATTTAATAATCATTTTAAAACTTCACTCCTTAACACTCCTTAACTTTCAGTATCTGCAATGCCTTCCTGTTGACTCTGTTTCAGACCCTCTTTATAGAGTTCTGTTCCGATGAAGTGTACACTGTTACATTTTAACGCTAATTATAATTCATCATTACAGCCTGACTCGTATTCATACCATTTTTTTCTCTCACTTCGAATCTACAAACATCACAATGCAACTCATTTACTGACACAGTCATACTTCCTTGCACTTATAACCTACTAAACTCAGAGAATGGTTAATTCTTTCGTCCCCTTTACCAGAACTTTTGCATTTGCTCTGTGACTAAATATTATTACTCCTTGACTTTAACAAATTACTCTAATAATTTGTTCCTGATCAAATCAGCGATTCATCTTCTTTGAGATTTCACCTGTCAGCCACATTCAGGGTTCTTCCAAGATCCTCGGTTTGTTGCATAAATTGGCTATGCAATTCCATTCTTTTCCATCTGCTTATTCTATTGAATTCAGTAGAATAAGCAGATGGAAAATCAAATCTTTGGGTATCTCTAGCTGCCGATAATATTCTTTCTTTACCCTGCACGACATGATTTTTCAACCCCAGTAAGGGTGTCTTCTGCATTTATTAATCATCTGCCTCCTTCCTTTGTTGATGGGTAGAGTCTGCCGGTAATACTTTTAGGATGGTGTGCGTTGTGGATTGTGAGCAACTGTATCTTTCTTCTACCTAAGCTTTTGCGTTTGATAGGGTTGACCATCAATACTTGACAGCTTTTCTCAAGGCTGCTTGTTTCGGGCTGTCTTTAGAAGCTGGATTGCTGCTATGTACAGTGACATTTGCTCGGTAGTCACAGTAAATGGCCACTTAGTGTCATACGTCCGGTCCGTCAAGGATGCCACCTCTCACCACTTCTGGGCGTACTGACTCCAGAGTCACTACCGCAGAAGTTTGGAGGAGCATCCCGCGTGAACTAGAACGTGCAAAATATGTTTGCATATGCGGACGACATCACTACAGTAGTATCGAACACAAAACACATCAAGGTGATCGACCTACTCTGAGGAACTACAAGACTATAACAGGAGCAAAAATTAGCCAGATGTCAGTGGGCCTGTAACTAGGCAGCTGAAGAGGAAGGTCCATGCCGTCGAATAGTGACATGAAGAGTTGAGTGAGGGCGTGGTTTGGTCGGAGAAGCTCAAATGTGTGCGATCCCCAATAGATCTGCCTGCGGCAACCTCCACCACATGCGTTGCATCATAGACGGAGTGCGTAGAAAATTTGACATCGGTGGGGCTCTGACCAATTTGGATTAGTTAAAAGTCTTCGATAGTCTCGGCCATCGCTACTTGGCAGCTGTCTTAAAAGCAGCCGGTTTCGACCTCGTTTCCAAAAGTTGGATTGCAGCAATGCACACTGACACGTACTCGGTGGTATAAGTAAACGGCAACCTCTCAGAACAATTTTCTATTTCGTGTGCGATCCGTCAGGAGTGTCGTTTCTCATTTTGTACGTTCTGACGCTCGAATCTTTGCTGCAGAAGCTAGAACTTTTGAGAGACACCTAAGTATATTATGTATACTTTTATCGTATTTCACCGTCTTTTCCATTCTTTTCTTCTCCATCCATTACGTAAATCTCCACAGAAACTTTTATTATTATTTTATGTTTGACTTTTGTTTTGCATTTGTACAAGTTGGATCCAAGTCTCACCCAGAGACCTCAAGAGACAACAAGTTAGAAGTTCATGTAGGTGTTATGCCTAGGGTACCATATATTTGAATTTGTACAGTTTTGTTCTAGTGAATGTTTAAGAAACCATAAGAAAATTGTTTGTTTTAAAATTTGAGATCATATAGACAGTATTTTACGTAGGATATGGGCAGTTCCCATGAGCACTATCTTTTGAACTTCAGCCATTTTGGGGTTTCCTGGTATCTGAGCTAGGTAGTAATCAGCCCGTTTCGCCGTCATTCTCAGGGCACCTATGACAATGGGTATTGTTTTCGTCTTCAGATTCCACATTTTGCTAATTTCTATTTCAAGATCTTTATATTTGCTCAGTTTTTGGTAGGTCTTGACAGATACGTTTATATCGATTGGGACAGTCATATCAATGAGGAGGCATGATTTTTGTCTGAAGTCTTTCAGTATGATGTCTGGCCTATTTGCGTCTATCTTTCTGTCAGTTTGAATGGTGAAGTTCCAGAGGAGTGCAATGTGATCATTTTCAAGTACTGGGGGTGGTTTGTGTTCCCACCAGTTTTTATCATGGGCCAAGTCCAGGTTTTTGCATATTACCCAGTGAATATATTGTGCAGCGCTATCATGCCTGTTGAGATACTCTGTAGGCGCAAGCAGACTGCACATGGAGACAACATGATCGATGGTCTCATTTTGTTGTTGGCATATACGACATAATGGGGAGCTGCCGTTCTTTAATATGTTGGCCTGGTAGTTCTTTGTAGGTAGGCATTGATCTTGGGCTGCTATGATAAACCTCTCTGTTTCTGATTTCAAGCCAGAGGTCATTAGCCATTGATGGGTAAGGGCTTTGTCAATATCTGCATTATTCGCTCTCTTTGGGTATTTGCCATTGAGAGGTTTTCCATGCCATTTTTCAGTTATAATATCTAAGGCAGCAATTTTAGCACGGGTTTTCAAGCGCTTAGCTTTTTCTGCAGGTGTTTCTAGTTTGTCTAATTCTTGAATTTGTTGCAATTGGAATTCACTTAGATATTCCTTTGCCTGTTTTGTTACTGAGTAAGATGCTTTCTTGCTTTCATGTTTTGAGACAAGTTTTAGCATCCAGTCCTCAGAGTTTTTCAGATTATTATTATTATTATTATTATTATTATTATTATTATTATTATTATTATAAAGGTAGCGAGTTGGCAGAATAGTTAGCACGCCGGGCGAAATGCTAAGCGGTATTTCGTCTGCCGTTACGTCCTGGGTTTCAAATTCCGCCGAGGTCGACTTTGCCTTTCATCTTTTCGGGGTCGATGAATTAAGTACCAGTTACGCACTGGGGTCGATGTAATCGACTTAATCCCTTTGTCTGTCCTTGTTTGTCCCCTCTATGTTTAGCTCCTTGTGGGCAATAAAGAAATAAGAATCCTTAGCGCGTTAGACAAAATTCTAAGCAGGATTTCTTAAAGCCATCAGATATCAACTTTACCTTTCATTCTTTCGGGTTCGATGAAATAAGTACCAGTTGTGCACTGGGGTCGATGTAATGTACTAGCCCCTTTCCCCTTCCATTATCAGGCCTTGTACCTATAGTAGAAAGAATTATTATGGTTGTTGTTGTTGTTGTTGTTGTTGTTGTTCTTCTTCTTCTTCTTCTTCTTCTTCTTCTTCTTCTTCTTCTTCTTCTTCTTCTTCTTCTTCTTCTTCTTCTTCTTCTTCATTATTATTCTTTATTATTCTTTCTTCATTAGACATTAAGGTGCCAATTATTCGAGTAAAACGGTGCTCACAGTGCCGTATTTCTAGTAGGATTAAGAACATCCACCAAACAATGAGACAAGGGTTATTTTAACCTAAATTCCACCTCCCCCCCATCCCCAGTCCTCACTGAAAACAAAACAAAAAAAGATAATAAATAATAAAAAGAAATCAATACTTCAAGTACGGAGTCAAAGTACATTTATGTCGTCATTACAACCATTTATTAATCAATTAAGAATATGTATTAATTGCTTAATTACTGAAACACAAAATTAGAAAATACAGCAACATCAACAACGATAAAACCTACAGCAAAATGCACTCAGCCAGCTTATCTTTCGTATGGAACTACGATATCAAAGAAATATGTTATATATATTTTATTTATTTTGGTTTTTTCTTATTTGAATTTGTGTGTGAGAGAGTGAGTCAATGTGTGTGTATGTGTGCGTAGGAGTTTGTAGAAGTGTGGGTGAGGAGGGCATAATTCCTTGTTCAAATTAAAGTCGTTTTTCTTTTTTATTTCAAATCATTACCATTTACTCACGGCTCATTAATAAACGATTTTTAATAGGAAAAAAAGTAAAATTTTAATAAACTTTTGCTTGCTTCCCCTGAAGCCAGAAGTTAGTTGGCGATAATTATGGAGAATTGTTTGTGCTAATTTGTTTACTATTTACACTATGAATTAATTAGTTGAGAAAAATCTTTGCATCAATTATTTATTAGCATTACGAGTATTTATTATTATTATAATTATTGTTGTTGGTGTTGTTGTTGTTGTTGTTGTTGTTGTTGTTAGTAGTAGTAGTAGTAGTAGTAGTAGTAGTAGTAGTAGTAGTAGTAGTAGTAGTAGTGGCACGAAGCCAGAAATTGGAGGGAGAACGAGAAGATGATATCTAGAAGGATCTCAGTACTTAACTAGTATTTATTTTCTTGACCTCGGAAGGGTGAAAAGCAAAATTGACCTAAGAAGAAGAAGAAGAAGAAGAAGAAGAAGAAGAAGAAGAAGAAGAAGAAGAAGAAGAACAACAACAACAACAACAACAACAGCAACAACAACAACAATAACAACAACAATAACAACAACAACAACAACAACAACAACAACAACAGCGACAACATTCAATTATAACCACAAGGCTACTTTTAATTATCGTGACATAAATCCTCCCTATACTTCACAACGATTTAGGGTTACCGACATTATTTAATAAAAGTAGAACTTGACTTTTAGGATTCAAAGCGTAAGAAGGGTTTATTAAACGCCGTCAAGTGATCAGCTGATTCCAACATCCGAAGCCGTTTGTAAAAATTATATTGATAATTTATTGCCACATCAGCAACAGATGAATCACTTTAGAACGAGGAGCTACAAATGAAAGAAAATTTGAATTAATTAAAGTATTAAAGGATCCCATAGATCCCTAATTACTAAGGGCAATGTAATCTGGTTATGACCTCAGGTTGACCGGCGTATACTCAGAGTAGATTCACTCAGTTGCTTCACTCCAGTTACTCACTGACACTAATGAGTAGATACCAGGAATGTTTTCAGACGCCTGAAGGAGTTTGGTTGACCGGCCCCAATTAGGGTACAAACTTTTGCTGACATTAAAGTATTACTTCTGCCGTTATTCACATTCATAAGCACTGACATACAAATCTAGGCACTCGAGACAATTCGATGTAGACCAGTGATATGAATGCTATTAGCTAGAAGAAATACGTGTGCGACTTCGAAATTCTTGTTGCGCGGATGGTTATGAAATCTTCACAGAAAGATATGAGATCGTTTAGAAGACCAAAAGTATTAGAAGACCAAAACCCTTATGTTAACAACCTAAGCTCTTGAATGACCCTGAAAAATCCGAGTGTTAAACAGTCTTGCTTATGTACAAAGTTTTCTATAATATTCCAAGGGCTTCAGATGTGGTCCTTATCAGAAGTTCTTCGAGAAGGGTGCTGCAATGAAGTTTCCCTACTCCTTTGAGTACATTATATCTTTTGCTGCTATCCCTCGGCCTTTATTAGTGATTCCAAATATACCTGCTAATATTTAGTTCTATGAAACTATTACTGTTTTGCGTTGTGTTTTAATATATTTATGTTTGTCTGGGTGTAGTGATAGAAATGGTATTCTTAAAATATTTTTGTAGAAGTGTTCTAAAGAATTCCAAATGTTTCAGTTTATTTTTGGAATGATCTGTACCTACGCGATAGAACAATAAACCGAGAGCAGAAGCGGAAGTAGGAAGGGTGATAAACAAGGCTCACATACCTAAATGGAGACGACCTAGAGAGTAAAACTGGTTGATTCTCTTTAACATTTGCACAAGGGGCAGCCATTGTAGTCAATGTTATTATAACAAATAGTATTTTGCCTTTATGCCAAGCACCCAACGACGTTATGAGAGTGAATGAATTTAACGCACTGTGACATCTTGGACAAACGCTGTTTTCTACGGCCTCGACTAGTTCCATACTTTTTGAGTGAAATTAGGAAGATGGGAATAGTACTGAAGCCCGTCCAGTGGAGTACAACATTCTCACACGATGTATCATAGAGATCATCACTTGGAATACTCATCCATTTGCATGTTAATTTAGGAGCAGCTAATTCAGTTGATGGAACAACTGACCCCTCCTAGTCGAGCGACAGAGATCCTCTTTCATCAAAATGGCAACATCAGACAAAAGGTGATATTGAGGAGGGGAGGAGGAGAATACCATGATTTCGTTTGGAAAAAATCACGACTGTGGAGGGTTTCTACAAAAGTAATCCCTGTTGTTGTAGGTACCCTATCGGCAACAAACTTAACAGCCTTCTTATTAAGACTGGTGAAGCTACGAGAATTGCATTAGTTCAGAAATCTGCTCTTTTAGGAACAAGAACTGTAAGGAAAGTTCTGAATATCTAAGGGAACTGATAGTGACCCAGCATCATGGACATTGAAGAATGTTCGTGCTCGACATAAATAATAATTGAGGCAGTGGCTCTCACAGTTTCTCATCTTAACAGCTTGGAATTTATCATGTCCATTGTTTTGTCTTGGTATAAAAAGATGGGCTACAGCAAATATTCTACTCTATACCACAGATTTGCTTGTCAGATGTTTGACCTTAACCAGTTGAGCATGTCCCTCAGTGGCTGACGATAGGTGCATCTCTGATCACGAATAGAAGTAGTGGGGGAGAATCATAGTCATGTGTTGAGAGGAATTCTTTGAGGTTTGACTAATTCACCTCTGGAAACATGGATGTTACATTCAACATCCTTAAACATGTGGTGCATGTGCCTGGTGTACCCTTATCAGACGGGTAGTCATGATAGATATATTGGGCTTCGTATATCTGTACCTCAGTGTCACTTTGATTGCATGAGCTGCTCTCTCACTCAACAACAACAACAACAACAATAATAATTATAATAACAATAACAATGATAATAATAATAATAATAATAATAATAATAATAATAATAATAATAATAATAATAATAATAATAATAATAATGACAACGTTTCTCTAAAAGAAACGGAAAAACTTTCAAAATACAAAGACCTGGAAATAGAGATAACTCGAATGTGGAATCTAAAAACAGAAACAATTCCTATCATAGTAGGTGCCTTAGGTATAATAAAAAAATATTCAGACAAATACATAACAAAAACACCAGGACTTACAAATATATATAACATACAGAAAATTGCACTACTGGGTACTGCACACATTCTACGCAAAACACTTTCAATACAGTAAACATAAGAGCACCACAGCAAACCACAGCACATACCCAAGGCGCACAGAGCTGCGCTCGGTAGTGAAGTGAAAGCACGTTATAAAAATAAAACTACTGAATAATAATAATAATAATAAAACAACACTATGTACAAATCCAAATATATTGAACAACACTATGTACAAATCCAAATATATGGAACAACACTATGTACAAATCCAAATATATGGAACAACACTATGTACAAATCCAAATATATGGTACCCTAGGCATAACACTTACATGGACTTCTAACTTGTTGTCTCTTGAGGTCTCTGGGTGAGACTTGGATCCAACTTGTACAAATGCAAAACAAAAGTCAAACATAAAATAATAATAATAATAATAATAATAATAATAATAATAATAATAATAATAATAATAATAATAATAATAATAATAATAATAATAATAATAATAATTATTATTATTATTATTATTATTATTATTATTATTATTATTATTATTATTATCATTATATAAAACAGTTTTGGTATAACTATGCAGGAATATATATGAAGTGTCAGTTGCGTTGAATTGTCGAATACTGATATATAATTACTGACAAGTTACAGCTGATGTCGTCGCTCAGTTTGTGATCGTGTTCTAGATAGTTTTATGGGAGAAAGGGTGCGGGTGGCGTGGCGTGCACCTCACTCCATCAATAAATAAATAAATAAATAAATACATAAATAAAAGAACAGAAGATAGGATTCTCCTCACTGTTCAGGGTGGTGGGGTGGTTATGGGTTAGCGGCAACGGAAGTGGTGACGATGATGATGATGATGATGATGATGATGATGATGATGACGACGAGGAGAAGGAGTAGGGGAGGAAGGAAGGAATAATAACCAACGTTCACATTCTTCGCCCAGCTTCTCCACAAAGAGTTTATCAATACTCATCATCATCATCATCATCATCATCATCATCATCATCGTCGTCGTCACCGCCGTCGCCATCTCTGATGAACAATCACTGGGGTCGTTTACTTAAAGCTGTTTGTCCGTGATGTATGTGTAACAGCGACGCCATTTTGTCTATATTAGCCTATATGTGTCGCCCCTTAAAAATTCTTCGAGAGTCAGCGACACAAATTAAAACTGACGTTATGTTATTTCTTGGAGCAGTAAAAGAAATCTAAATCTTTGAGATGCTGAATTGACAACACTGAACGTTCCTCAATCATAAGATATCGATTCCAGTAACAAATTGAACCGACGCACTTTACAATAAACTGTTTGGCCCTAAGTACAAATTATCAACACTTGATTTCGAACGTGTCACCCATCGACTGATTGATTGCTCTACAAGACATCATACATGACAATCTTGCTGTTGCATATATCTAAGTAAATACACATATAAAAATATAAGTATATATGTATGTACATGCACAGACATAAACACATACACGCGCGCGTGTGTGTGCACTCATACATATATGCATACATACAAGTATACATACATACATACATACATACATACATACATGCACAATGGCTGTGTACTGCTGACAGAAAAGTGACAGCAATGTCCCCGCACAGATTTGAAGTCGAGTGCTGTACAAAAACCACGACTCACACAAGCAACACCAAGAAGCCCAGAGACAAGCAAAGAGCAAATTATCCCTCAGTAAAGCAGCGGGTTTTATATAAGAGCTGGCCTTCTCTTAGAGGGGTGCCTTGACAACGACCAGGGGTCCCTCATTCCCATTAGGTTTACTGCACCCTCAGACACCAATGTATATATATATATATATATATATATATATATATATATATATATATATATATATATATATATATATATATATATATATATACATATATACATATATGCATATATATATATATATATATATATATATATATATATATATATATATATGTATGTGTGTGTGTGCGTGTGTGTGTGTGTGTGTGTGTGTGTGTGTGTGTGTGTGTGTGTGTGTGTGTGTGTGTGTGTGTGTGTGTAGCGTGTGATGAACGGTCACACGTTTGGCGAGCACGTAATCAATATGTTATCCGGTGTCTGTTTTCGTGCCCATAGGAATAAACTCTGAGGGGCATGATAATATGATAAGGTAGAAATCTCTTTGAACTTGATGACTTGCAAGCAACTGGTGCGTGAAATGACTAAACACTCATCTGAGCAGGTCTTTCACATCGGGTCACATGATGACATAACAGTAATACAGATTATGTCAACGACAGATACAGCAGCCATGATGCACAATCAGGTGGACATAGAGATCTATGCTTAAAATACAAGCAGTGACCATCTACCTTACAGATATTTTGGCTGATTTCTGATTATCTAGTGGAGACATCCGGAACGATCAGCGTATACCACGACGGACGCACCGAGGTGAACAGAATGGAGAGGATTGGTCGTAAAATTGTTTCCCTTTTATCTTTAAATTTCATTAAACTAAACAAAAGAATTTCAAAGTCCCTTCGAAAATTACATATTGTGAAAGCTTCTTGAGTAAAGCAAAGTTTAAACATTTTGGCGAGTAGTAGTAGTAGTAGTAGTAGTAGTAGTAGTAGTAATAGTAGTAGTAGTAGTAGTAGTAGTAGTAGTAGTAGTAGTAGTAGTAGTAGTAGTAATTTCAAATTTTGGCACAAGATCAGCAAATTTGAAAGAAGGCGGCGACCTGATTGCATCAGTCTCATTACTTCACAGGTACTACATTTTACCGTTCCTGCTGGGTTGAAAGGCACAGGTGACCGCTGACCATACTGATATTTGAACTCATAACATAAAGAGCTGGAAAACATACAGCTAAGCGTTTTGTCCGACGCACTGACGATTCTTAAGCCCCATTAATAATAAATATTTCTTCATTTGGCACCGGAGAATGAGATGACGATAATGAATGATAAACTAAGTCAAAATAAAGAAGATAATAAATATTTTGTTGAAGAAGTTATGGGCATGGGGAGACAGTATTGGGAAACATAGCACGAGATAAGGTTTTAAAGAACCAAATTGATGTTTGACACGCTACAAAATGTTGACCAATCAGAGTGCGCTGAACTATTTACCTGTCTGGGATAGCTTATGATGTTTTAGAAGTGATAAGGAAAAGAGAACAAATTATATGCCACCTTTATCCTCGAGCCAGCGCAAATACTCATGCATAAAATACACATTTATCTATCTATCTATCTATCTATATATATAAAAATGAGAATGTGTGTCTGTCTGTCTGTCTGTCTGTCTGTCTGTCTGTCTGTCTGTCTGTCTGTGTGAATCCCTAAAACTCGAGAACTACGCAACCAATTTCATTCAAATTTTACACATGCCTTACTTAGGGTTCCAGTTGTGTTTTAGTCAAAAACATTTTAACTTCTTGCAGAGTTCGAGCCCACGGCAACATAATATCTCCTCCACTATTTAAGTATTACGTGTCAAAAGTGAAACAAA
>NC_142929.1:82157092-82159592 GCF_046866305.1 Octopus bimaculoides
TCTCCTCCCACCCTTCCCACACCATATTCTCCATTCCCTACCCCACAGTTCCTCCGTCTACGCTGTCTCTGCAGTGGTGACCATAATTTTGAGACCTAATCTCAACTCATGGCTCGCCACTTCATCTTAAGTGGATATCCTCTCACCATTATCCAAACTACCTTTGCCCAAGCATGAACCGTTGACTGTGCCTCTGCTCTCTCTCCCCGCCCTCGCCCCATCCTTACTTGCTTCCCTTTTCCCCTCACCTACCATTCTTCCATCCTAGCTCTCCACAATTACTAGCTATGCCGACGACACAAAAGTAATGCAAGTAGTCAAGGAACCTTTCGATGTTGATTGGTTGAATGCCTGAAAACTTCATTTGTTCATCAAATGTTTTGGTCACTTGTTTTTTCCAGGGTTCCAGTCAGCTGACTCCCTTAACACGTCACTTGTTTTTCTTATGTCATGGTCTGCTGAATGTTTAATTGCATGACTTATGTTTTCCCTTTTCTTTTCTGCAGTGTCCACTTTTAACCAAAACCAAAATCCAATTGGTCAGACTTGGGGTGACGTCAGTAAATAGTGTCGAAAAAACATAATTACACAGTGGCTTACAATTAGGGTTTCGAATTCCGGGAACTCCTCACTTTTTGGTTTGCTTATATTATTTTTGATTTTCTAATCGTTTTTCGTCGAGTCGAATAAACTGTTTTCTAATTTTCTTTTTTTTTTTTTTTTGTGGTGTTATAAAGTATTGAGTTTTACTTTATATTTCTCATTCATTTTCTTTATTTACGACGGCTTGGATATTTTTAACTATTCCTTTTAAGAGTTAGGCACCGCATTTACCACCACCGAAACAATTCTCTTATATGTGTGTGCACGTACGTATGTATACACACACACGGTCACGAAAACACATCCACACACACATGCGCACACACACATACATACGTTTCTAGGTATATGTGTGAACGTGTGCGTTTCGTGCTTGTGTTTGTCTCCCCCAAACCCTTTGACAACCGATGTTGGATTGTTTAAGTTTCTGTAACTTAGCTGTCCGGCAAAAAAAATAAAATAAAATAGACGTAAAAGAATAAGTATCCGACTTTCAAAATTAATACTGGATTAATTTCATCGATTAAAATTCATCAAGATGTACCCCAGTCTGGCCGTCATCCAATGATTGAAATCATTAAAAGTGTAAGACTAATTACATGCACAAATATATGCATATACACATGAATACACATATATATACATACACACATACATATATATACAAATATATATATGTTTGTGTGTGTGTGTGCGTGTATGTGTGTGTGTGTGTGTGTGTGAATGTGTGCATATGTGTGTGTTAGTGTGCGTGTGTGTGTGTGTGTGTGTGTGTGTGTATTTGCTTTTTGTGCATTTATGCATACGCATAGAAATAACAGAAAGAAGTAGGAGACTCCGAATTGCAAATGGACAGATTACATATTGTCTAGAGATAAGCAAGGAGAGAGAGATTAAGAAACCTGATAAATAAAATAGAATGCAGGGAACAAAAAAAATGAACAGGAGATAGAGTGCGTGTGTCTGTGAGAGAGAGAGGGAGAGAGAGAGAGAGAGAGAGAGAGAGAGAGAGAGAGAGAGAGAGAGAGAAGGAGAAGAGAGAGGGAAGGGGAAGAGAGAGAGAAGGGGAAGAGAGAAAGAAGGGGAAGAGAGAGAGAAGGGGAAGAGAGAGAGAAGGGGAAGAGAGAGAGAAGGGGAAGAGAGCGAGAGAGAGAGTGAGAGGAAGTTGGCTGAAAAGTGGGTCGATATGTGTTAAGATGTGGGCAGGACAACAGAGCAATATGGATTGGTTCTATCGATCTTTGCAGAACATTCGGTGTTACTTAGAGAACCGGATGCACAGACATACCTTCTCATCATCCCCTCTAACCATCGCCAGACGGATGCTGCACCTCATCCAGTGACGTACGTTGTTCCGCCACCGGAACCATCGCTAAAATCACATACACGTGACAAGACGCCCTCTCGCGGAAGACGCACGTCCACACATGCGATGGAGACGCCATGCTGACCACCATTATAATTGGCGGGACCGAGAAATGAATATATAAATGAACTCATGCTAAACGTATTCATTTTTGTGCCTATATGTATGTGTATACAAAGACATACGTGTGTGCGTATATATATATATATATATATATATATATATATATATATATATAAATATATACAGAGAGAGAGAGAGAGAGAGAGAGAGAGAGAGAGAGAGAGAGAGAGAGAGAGGCACGCACATATACATATATATATATATATATATATGTATATACACACACATACACACTGAGTGCCGAAAGAGACTTACACGTGTGTGTGTGTGTGTGTGTGTATGTGTGTGTGTGTGTGTGTGTGTGTGTGTGTGTGTGTGTGTGTGTGTGTGTGTGTGTGTGTGTGCGTGTAATTACAACAAAGACAAATAGAATCAACGCAGAATGGTCAGGAACGTGAAGCTGGAAAA
>NC_142929.1:82167092-82172092 GCF_046866305.1 Octopus bimaculoides
TATTTCAAAACATTTTGTTGTTTAACGTTTATTATTCATTTATACAGGAACAAGTTTTGATCTGCTCGCACATAAGGAAATTCATATTTGCCCATAATAAACTTCAGAATGTTTTGAAATATTCTTGAAGCCTAAATATGAGATGTTTTGTCGACGCAGTCTCTACGACGCAGACGTCATCTCCAGCAAGCTATCCTTAAAATAGTTTGTAAACACTATATATAAGTTACTTCAGGCATATAAAAAAAAATGCAAAACATTATCGAATTGCGTATGAAAGTTGCAAGTACGTGATATTGATTTTGATAACAAATTAATCTAAGCGGATGATATAAAAATTAAACAATGAAGCTGAAAAATGTCTCATACACAAAAAGAAAAACGAAAAAAAAATTAGCAATTCTGTGGGTAGCAACTACCACATTGAAAGACTCCCCTTAGAACACTCTAAGTTCATATCCTCATAAGCTTATACCTTTACAGATCTATTACAGATGTTATTGTATAAGTTCACACCCGTTATTAACTTTATACACAATATTTATATCTTTCTCTTCTAACTTTGCTCCATTATTTCTCAACCACTTCGATATATTTCGTGCAACTATATACTTTTAAACAGTGCTCACTTTACTTCAACTAAATATTTCTGTTTTTCCTATAATTTGCATACTTTCTACTTCATTATTAGTAACGTTTTGCTTCCATATATATCTATTTTCATACATCATTTTTATATGTCAGAAGAAATAAGCCATATCTAACAGGATTTATGTGAAATGATCTGTGCCTCTTGCGACATTTTTTGACCCAGCACGCAGGACCACAATTTTCTTCATATACGTCTGCTTCTTTATTTATTTATTTATTCATTTATTTAAGAGAGACAAACAGACACACACTTACACACACACACACATAGATGTGTATATATATATATATATATATATATATATATATATATATATAAGTCACAATATACGGATTCAAGTAATCCGGTAATACTCATAAAAAACCGCCTTAATGCATCATTCTACAAAATATATAGACTATATAGTACGAAACAAGTAATAATAAATTTATTACTTATCAAATATAATAACATAAATTGCTTATACATGTTTTCTTAAGCTGCGAAACAATTGTCGTTAAATTAGTATATCCAATGGTTAAATATATTTTTTAAATAGTATATTTCTCTCATATATATTTCAAGAAAAGAGCTGCCTATATTGTGTAGTGCATATAATCTTAAATTATATATATATATATATATATATGCATGTATGTATGCTTGTATGTATGTATGTATGTTTGTATGTATGTATGCAAATATATGCACACATATGTATGTATGCATGTATGTATGTATGGATTGGTGGATGGATGCATAGATGATGTATATATGTATGTATTCATATATGTGCGTGTGTGTATGCAGACGTTAGCATATGTATTAACACGTACGCTGAAGCATGCACAAAAACAGCTATACGAATGACTAACATGCTCATATATGGGCAGACACACTAACACACACGCGCGCGCACACACACACACACATACACTTGCACAAGAGATACACAATTATGCATAGATTCAATCATACACAAGTATATCCTATCGTTGCTAACATACATCTTTGCGTACACGTATCCAAAGATATATGCATACATGCATGTATACATTCGCCCGTATGAGCAAAATTATGCATATACATACATATTTACATACATACATGTATATATATATATATATATATATATATACACGCATGCACATGCACACACACACGCACGTACACACACGCACACACACGCCCCCCCTCCCCCCCCCCACACACACAGTTCCGTTCCCGAAGGAAATGTTCCTATTTTCACCCTGCACTGAATGCTGAACAGTGAGACACGTGTTTCATTCACAACGGAAATCATGGCGGCTTTTATTTCTCTTCTTCTTCTTTATATTATTATATTTGGAAAGTGTTCTGTCTTCACAGTGGCGGTCGATGGGCGTCGTACGATAGCTAAACGCAAAATGTTCCACCATCGTCGTAGGTTCATGGTAAATTATCATACGCGAGGTGTCGATAGATTTCCAATGGTACAAATACACATGTATGTATGTCTGTATGTATGAATGTATGTATGTATGCATGTTTGTATGTATGTATGTATGCATACATGCATCCATGTATGTATGTATGTATGTATCTACGTATGTATGCATGTATGCTTCTATGTATGTATGTATGTATGTTTGTATGTATGTGTGTATGTATGTATGCTTGTATGCATGCATATATGTATGCGTATATAAGTTCTGCATATGTCTATACATATGTTCGTACATAAGTATACATGTATGTATGGATTGATGGATGAATGCATGGATGGATGTCTATATGTGTGTGTGTGTGTGTGTGTATACGCGCGTACGTGTGTGTGTGTGTGTATACGTGCGTACGTGTGTGTGTGTGTGTGTGTATACGAGCGTACGTGTGTGTGTATATATATGTCTGTACGTGTGTGTGAGAGAGAGAGAGAGAGAGTGCGAGTATGCCCGAAAGGTGATCACAGAGGAGCATTATTCCTTCTGTTTCTCCTGCTCCTTCCTCATCTAGGAATTAAATCAGAGCAGAACCAATATTCTTTATAACTGGTTATATTGGTCCAACTGATTTTTGCCAAAGCTGGACAAAGTCCAGTCTCATCACATTCTAAAGTTCGTTGTCGTCGTCGTCGTTGTTATGTATCATACTCTTGTGACGCGTTGATGACTCTACAACGAAAGCGTTACCGATCAAGTGCGCGCTCTCCAGCCGTCTTGCTATTTTTGTCTAACCAGTTTGTGATATTGTCCAACCATTCTTTTCCTACCTTTTGATCTACCCTCTATCCTCCCTTCCATGATAATTTCTTCCAGACTTCTGCTTCGAATGTGACCACAATAGGTGAGCCTGTGTTCTTTTACAATGTTCACGAGTTGTCATCTCTCACCTACTTGTTGTGGCATCCCTCCGTTCGTCCGATGACCCTTGTAAGAAACTCGTACCATCTCCTATGCACCCATATTTCAAACGCATTGATTATGTTCTTTTCAGATCAGTTCAGAGTTTATACTTCACAACCATAAATGCCTAATGGCCGAATGAGCGTTCGCAGTATCCTTTACTTGAACTTAATTGACACACTTTTGCTATTCCTGATGTTGTTAAGCTCTTCCTTCCGTGAACGTGCACAACTCTTCAGTAATATATGTTATGGATATAGTTACAAGTTTCCACAATATTTGTTATAACTGTACAGATATAGATATGACTTACCACAATTTCCAGTACTGCATGGTTCATAGTGACGAATATCGCTGTTGATTAGTAACTTAATTATGTGAGTGGTGATTATTTTTGCTAATTGAAACTAGGTGCCCTACTTTTCAGGTTTTAGCCTGCACATTGACTTAGATCTCATTTGTCCTTAACATTAGAACAAAGGACGTTTCACTCAATTATTCTCTTTAGTTACTCATTCATAGGTTTTTATCGTGAAAGTTCATTTTTTTTAGTGGCTGTGTGTATGTTTGTAGGTGCATAGCCTATTGGTTAGATGGTTGAGTTCACAATCATAAGAGCGTGATTTCGATTCCTGGACTGGACTGAAAGGTATGTTATGTTTTTGTTTAAAGCGCTTCACTTTAAGTTGCTCTAGTGTACTCAGCTGAAAACGAGTACCAGCTGAGTACTGATACACTATTCTCTCCCTCGAACTTTCACACTCTGAATGTTCTGTTGTGTCAATGCTTGGGAGGGCAAAGACTGATATGATATCTTCGTCCGATCACGACTACACAGGCACCTAAAATAATTAGTGAAAGTGTGGAACAAGCTACCTATTCATACTGGTTTGCCAGTGACGAATAGTTTCATGCATGTGTGTGTGTGTGTGTGTGTGTGTAACTATGCTCCCTACAAGCAGCACACCCCTGATGTTATCATCACCACTATATATACTCTCATCCTCAACACCCACGCTACATATACCACAAACATGAATGATACTACTACTACTACTCCCACCGAAGCCACCACCACCCCACCTCCTACCACTTCTACCGTTATTATCACCGAATCTCGCACAATTAACGCCAGACGAGCCCAATGCCTGCAACCACGTTGTATCGGGTTCAGTCGTACTGTGAGACAACTTGGTTAAATGTCTTCTCCTAAAGCCTCAGGCCGACCAATGCTTTGAGTGAATTTCATGGACGGAAACTATGTGGAAGCCCATCAAGTATATATATATATATATATATATATATATATATATATATATATATATAAATTCTGTTTAATCCTATATATATGTATGTATATGTATGTGTGTGTTGCGTGTGTGTATGTGTGCATGTGTGCGCGCATGTGTGCGTGCATATGTATGTGTTTGTGTTTAAATCCCACCATCGCTTGACTACCTGAGTTCGTTTGTTTGCGTCACTGTAATTTAGCGATTCGACAAATGTGATACATAGGATAAGTATCGGGTCAATATGATTGTATAAAACGCTTTCAAGGCGGTGCCCCAGCATGGCCACTTTCCGAGACCAAAGTGTCAGTCTCCGTACTGACGTTATTAACGTCATCATTATCGGCTCCAGCAGAAGCACCACCACCACCACTACTCTACAATCACTACAAGACCAGCAAGCCCGCCATGACAACCACCACCAACACTACCACCAACGCCACCGAGAACACCACCACCAACAACAACAACAACAACAACAACAACACCGTTCTACACCACCAACAACGACACCATCCGCGACACCATCAGACAAAATACGAAGCTCGTCATAGAAAAAATAGTACCTGGGCCGGCGTTAGGATGTGCGGGGCCAATTTGACAATTGTCGGTAGGGGCCCTGCACTCTACAAAAGCTGAAGATTGATGTCTTATGCCTCATGTAGTATGCCGGTCCCGGCCAAAAAGCGTTGAGAGATC
>NC_142929.1:82179592-82182092 GCF_046866305.1 Octopus bimaculoides
ATATATATATATATATATATATATATATATATATATATATATATATATATATATATATATATATATATATATATATATATATATATATATATATATATGTTTGTAGAATTTCATTGGACTGGAGGTGGGTGACGTCAGCAGGTGATGTTTGCATGGTGATTTGGAGTTACGGTTTCGGAACCCGGGTGGAAGATTGTTACTAAAGTTTTCAGAAAAAAATTTTTTGTTGTTTCTGGTTGTTGTTTTTTTTAGTTTTTTTCTTTTCCTTTTACTGCTTTTTCTTATTTCTAAAGGGTATTCAACTGTGGTTTATATTTTTTAATCTGTATGTTTTCCTTATTTAGACGGAATTGGATTGAAGTGTTTCCAGTGCATTGATAGAGAAGGAAGATTTGGTATTTAGGGTTTATGTTTAGGGGGCATTGGTCTAGGTGCTTGCTTACGGGAATTTTCCTAGTGGTGGGGTCCCGGATTTATTGCCTGTGCACTGTAAGTCTATCCCTCAAACTTAAGCTGGTTTGACCAATGTAGTCACCACCACTTCAACGATGAATTCTTTTCCGATTCTGTCAGGAATGTCATTTGGGAATTTTTCCAACCAGTATTGTATGGCTATTATTCCGTATTCGCGAGGAATGGAGGTTTAGAGGTTTATTACATCGAATGAAACCAGGAGGGAGTCTTTGCTGGTTTTGTGCAGGAGATGATTTTAAAAGTCTAGATCATCCCGTATAAAGCTCAGTATATGTTGGAGAATAGGTTCAAGGAGGACGTGAATAAAGTTACTGAGTCTGTGTGTCTCACAATTGGTCTCATTTTGAGATCTTTCGGGTGTGGAATATTTATGACTATAGAAGCTGACTTGTTACAGGCTTCGTTTATGGTCTTACTTTTGTGGATTTTGGGAAGTCCATAGAAATTATTGGTTTTGTAGTCAAATCTAGTCAAGTAATCTGTTTCCTTTTTTGTTAAACCTTGTTGGAACTGGTGGATAAGTGTAGACAGTTTGGCCATTATCTTAGACTGACTGTAGCTGTTGATCTTTTTCATAGTAGGTATTGTCTTGAAGGAGGGTTAGGGTTAGGGTTAGGGTTAGGGTAGTATATATGTATTTTTCTGAGTCCATGATTACTACAGTAATCCCTTTGTTGGCTTCTTTTATAATTATGTTGTCATCGTGCTTGGGATTATTAATGATTTCCCATTCATTTCTACTTGTATTTATTTTAAATTTTCGGGGTGGGAGTAAATTGTAAGGGAAACTGGAAATCAAATCACAAAAGTTATCCAGAGTTTGATTTCTTCTTTTTGTCGGGCAGTAGTTACTTTTATTGTGAAAGATTGATTGATCATTATTATCTTTATCCAGTAGTTCTTCAGTGATGTAAACTTTTCTGCAGAATTCTTGGATATCATTTTGTATATTATTTAGGTTCGACCTTTGTGGTGTTGGGGTGAACTTCAATCCCTTTGCAAGAATTTTGATTTCCTGGTTCGAAACTACAGCACAGAAGACGAACCTCGTTCTGGAAGTTCAGTAGAGCTCGACGAGGACGTCCTACAAACCTTGTGGAACAAACGTCATCGTAACTGTTGAGAAACTAGCAGAGAAGTTTGGATTTGGTCATTCAAACATTCCCTCCATACCTGCGCTAGAAGAAAAACGACCATCTTTGGTTTCAAGACGAAAGGTGTTTTTCCATTAGGATAATGCTTGGCCACATACAACGAGGATGACATTCCAAAAGCTGGAGCAGTTTGGATGGGAAATGATGCTCCACCCAACATATTCGCCGGACATTGCCCCAACTGATAATCATTTATTCTCCAGTCTTCAGAGTCATTTAGACAGAAAAAACATGAATTTTGTAGACAAGGTTAGAACAGTACTGGAGGAGCATTTTTCGTCTGGAACAACTAAATTTTGGAAGAGGGGTCTTGCAAGTCTACCAGATAGGTGGAAGAGCATACTAGAAAATGAAGGAGAGTATATTTTATATTAAAAACGAACTTTGTTTATCTTAATTTTGAAAAAAACGCATTATTTATGGGATGACCCAATGTGTGTGTACATATGTATAGATATTTATGTATGTTCATATATACATATACATATACATGCATATTTATGTGTTTATACGTATATGTGTCTGTACATTTTTACACACATCTGTAATTGTATATATGCTAATATATATATATATATATATATATATATATATATATATATATATATATATATATATATATATATATATATATATATATATATATATATATACATATATATATATATATATATATATAGATATATATATATATATATATATATATATATATATATATATATATATATATATATATACACACACATTCACACACACTTACCTTAACACGAAACCATGAATAACACTCGCTATGGAATGAGTCATTTTAACACGCCCCACCATCTACGACGCCAAACAGTAAGAAAAACTTGAGATTGTTGATGACGATGATG
>NC_142929.1:82187092-82192092 GCF_046866305.1 Octopus bimaculoides
GTCTTCAAGACACCACCGCTCCAGACTTGTCGATTACATCGATCCCAATACGTGATTGGTACCAGTGTAGCTTTTTCTTTTTTTCTTTTCTTTTTTCTTTTTGATCCTGGAAAAATGGACAAATTTAACCTAAATCCTGGACAAATCTAACCTAAACAGGATTTAATCTCGCTTAATTTTGTCACTCGCCGGGCGGAATTGCTTTACATGAAGACCATCAGCTCATTCTTAAGGGATTTTATGGCAATTTTATAAATAATTTTATTTTTATTTATTTATTCATTGTAATTTTTGTTATTTCCATTCGGATCGCAAATGTTACTTTTTAACGTACCTAACTTTTTACCTCTCTTTACATAGATTCGGTGCTACAAATTGGTTCCAGTCATCTTTCTATCTGGCCTGGGTCACTTGCAACACCCGGTTGGGTTCTTGTCCACACACATTTCTATATGATTCTTCTGCGGGTTTCTT
This sequence comes from Octopus bimaculoides, assembly GCF_046866305.1. Lineage (NCBI taxonomy): Eukaryota > Metazoa > Mollusca > Cephalopoda > Octopoda > Octopodidae > Octopus > Octopus bimaculoides. Next base: position 82,187,567 of record NC_142929.1, read on the forward strand.
GCAGCATTATGTGTGCGCGCGCGTGCGCGCGTGTTTATGTGTGTGTGTGTGTGTGTGTGTGTGTGTATAATGATAGGTGTCGACCCATTACTGAAGTATAACTTTTCTCAAACCCTACACTGACAAAGTACGTTTATAAGGGCACCAAGCTAGTGAAAAACTGGCACCACACAAATTCGCAAGTAGTATAGAGTTAAATATTTACAGTTTAAAACTAGTGGAAAATGGTTAGAGATAGATACTCTAAAATAGTTTTTGTGGCTGAAATGACTCTTTAGTCCAGCAAGAGATCCACAAATTTTTCCACACAGACGACGTGAAAACGTTTGATTTCCATGTGAAGGCTGCTGCAATTAGATATTCTGACATTTCATGTGCCTTGTCAATCCGGATTTACTTCTACAAATCTTATCACAAACAGAGCAAGATAACTCACCAGATTGTAACTGTGAAACGTTAGTAGAGGGCCTAAATAAGTGCTTCCGCTTATGACTAACTAGTCCAGCCTTGCAGGAATCATAATTTAGAAGAGAAGGATCACTGGCCACAAGCGAACCCTTTCCTGCTTCACTTTCCATCAATGTGTTTCTACTTGTTATCTTCAAACAAGATCTTTGTTGATTTGACTGCAACCCCTTCAAATATTATGTTTAAGGCGCAGTTGAGCGAAAGACCAACAAAACTCCTTTTAACATCAAAGATGAACTGAAAGTAAGGATTATAGCGGCATTCACCAACTTAAACAAGGAGACCGTCCATAAAAGTGGCAGGAGATTCCGGAGATTATATATATATAGTGCTCGAAATGAGGAGTAGATAAACAGCCGACAACTGATGAAGGGTCGTTTCTCTGTGTTTACTTGTCCTGTTTTCCACTTTTTTCTCTCGTTGTTTACGTATTTAACTCGTTTGTCTACGTATTTCATGATGTTGTGTACACAGTCGGTAATGTTCTGTACCCAAATATGCATATGTATATATATATATATATATATATATATATATATATATATATATATATATATAGGGAGAATTTACAAAAAACAAAAGACAAAGACGGGTGTGTAAACAACAAGCAGATGTATTAGTTTAACGCGCAATATATATATATATATATATATATATATATATATATATATGAAAAATATTTCAATACAAATGTATTAATTTCCAGCAAAAAATAGCCCTATAAGGGTATATATAAAATTCAGAAGAGTGCCTTGTTGTACCACTCTTCTGAATTATATATATATATATATATATATATATATATATATATATATATATATATATATATATATATACACACACACACACACACACACACACACACACACATACACACACACACACACACACACACACACACACACATATATATAATACAAAATGAGACAAGAACGCAAAACATCCAGATAGACGATACAAAGAAAATAAGGACGGGTCATTCGAAGTTTTCTTTCCTCAGTCGAGTACCAGATTATTGTCGCAATTTCGTCGAGTATAATCAGCCGAAATTGTGAGGTCAAGCTTGGCGACATATATGTGTGTGTGTGTGTGCATATACTCTTTCTGACAAACGCCGACTCTAAACGCCTTCTTGCTTAGCCTTTCTCGTATTCTTTCTTCTTTTTTTTTCTTTTATATTTGTGCGTTGAAAGTCGCGCGGGAGTGGTAGAACAATAGTGATGACAGAGACAACAACAACAACATAAACAACGATGACAGCATTGACAGTAACACCAACAGATCTAAAGTTAGAAAAGAATAATAAAGAATGTAAGGAGTGTTAGGGAAAGTAGATTAAAGGAAGTATCAGTGGTGGGGTAAGGTTGGTACAACATGTAGAGATCAAGATTAATTAAATTAATTAATGTTTACTAATTAAAGACAACCAAATTGCTTTTTTAAAATTTTAGATGATATACCTACCACATCTCCTCTCGTGCTTAATCTCCTCTATTGTGTTTAATCCCTAGAGTCTCCTCTGAAACAGATTATCCTGAAATAATCCACCCGAAGTACAAATTTGTGGATTTCTCACTTCTGCTTTTGACTTTCCTCCAAATGTTCATAGTAAAGATCGATAATATCGATCTTGTTAACCTGATAGACACAGCATATGTCATTCATAGTCGGCATACTGACTCGGAAGATTGATTGTTGCCTCCCTGCAGACTATTTCCCTTCTTCATTTGGAGTCGGTTTCAATTTCCGCTAGGTGCTATTTTTCCATCTCTCAATGATAAGAAAGTTTCAAAAAATCTCACAAGTTGTCTTGTATGATATTTCTTTTACCTTTCTTCGCTTTTTTTGTTATCCAAATACAGGCCACTGGTCACTCTGCATTATTTCTCTTAGTTCAAATCTTAATTATGCACATTATCTTAGGCCATAAATGTTTTTCTTTCTTCTTCGTTATGTCACACTACGGGTCAAGCTATAACAAAGCTGTGCTGAAGACACTCATTGAGGGAGAAACATCTATTTACAAGTATCGTCTTGTATCTAGATATAAAGAAAGATTCTTTTCTTTGGTGATTTGTTATTCTATAAGATTGGTTGCTGATTTCTTGAGGCTATCTCACTTTTCTCATTCCAATTCGGTTGCAATTACCGCTACGTGTTTGCTTAACTTCCCTAGAAGGGAAGATAACTTCAATAAACCAAGAATTCATCTTGGATTTAGAATTCCTTTCTTGTTATCTCTCTCTCTCTCTCTCTCTCTCTCTCTCTATATATATATATATATATATATATATATATATATATATATATATATATATATATATATATATATATATATATATATATATATATATATATATATATATATATATATTATTTTATTAAAAGAGTTCCAACTCTGTCTGTTTTTTTATGTTTTATTTATATTCTTGTAAAATTAATGTGGGATATAGAATATGGAATATATAATATATAATATAAAAATGGATGGTACAATGAAATGAAGTATTGAATGTCTTATTGAATATATGCAATATGTCTTATTGAATATATGAAATATTGAGTGTTCAATATAAAGGATTAAATATATAAAGGCGAATACGTATTTTCAATACCTTTTGGTATTTCTTCATTGCCGGTATCTGACAGACTGTAACAGATATGCACACACACACACATATATATACTCATACATACATACATACATACATACATACATACAGATATATTTATTAATGTTCGTTTTTATCTCATAACAGAAACAATTTTACATTAAATTGAAGGATTTATCAATATATTTGCTAGAGTGCAAATTTATTATTCTTTAACAATAATAGTACTGACAGTGACTTCGAAGTTTCTGCCATCAGTGCCATCATCGGACTGTAATGCATTTAAGCTCATCATGACTTTATATAGTCCCTGTTAAGTTAAAATTTTGTAGGGTAAAACGTGTCCCGTTGAATGATAATTAGGTTGTATGGTAGGTCGTGGCAGCAAGATGTTATGAAGAATCTTTATTAAATTTGGAAAAGTGCTCATTGTTAGAATTTATCCATGCGTTAGTTGTGTATGTTTAGGTGTGTCTACTTCAAGTCGTAGGTGTTCACAGTTTTGTTGTTGTTGGTTTTATTTAGACATTAATAGGACATTTAACTTTTGTTTTGAGAATGTGAAAGGTTAAATCTTAGAGTTCAGTCCACTGTTTTCACCTATGTATTTATATGTGTTACTTGGTATGTGAACTTTTAGGGGATTGGTATTTAAGGCTAATACTATTTACGGTCTTTATACCAGTCTATATTGGGAGGGTGTTGGTTATCATTTAAGCGTGTTACAGCTTTGGAAACTTTGTTAATCAAATGTTTTAATGTCCACAAGAGTATATATATATATATATAAGAGAGAGAGGGAAGGGTTGGTCCCTCCAATACGAGTATTGATATTGATTCCTCCTCTTGGACGAAAATTTGAACCATTAACGCCGGTGGCGAATGTGGCTAACGAGGCCAATCTCTGCGTAGAACACGCGATTGCTTGGGCCACATGTGAATGTCGGAGTGGATCGTGGTTACTGCTGTTTGACCTTTCGTTACTGTTGTTTTTCCTCCTCTTTTCTTAGTCTTTCTTTTTCAAGCAATGTTACATTATTGTTTATGTTTTGTATTAAGCCGGGACGGTTGGTTACGTCTCAAAAGACAGAAAGTCGAAGCCAGTCTGCATCAGAGTTGACTTTATCTGACCTTTGTAGCGTGGACGAGGCATCTCTTTGTCTTTTCCTGAAGAGGAATTGGGGAGGAAGTTGTTCATCGTTCATCCTGGCGACATGGCCGGCCCATCGAAGGCGATGTTTGAGGATTAGGTTCTCAATGCTCTGGCTATTCGCTCTTTCCATCACGGAGTTATTGGGGACATAGTCAAACCACATGATGTTCAAGAGTGGGCGAAATCTCAGTTTTTTGATGTCGCAACGATACAAAGTTCAAGTTTCACAAACATATAAAAGCGTTGATAGCCCATACAGCCTGGTAGACCATAATTATCGTCTTCAAGGTTAG
>NC_142929.1:82197092-82202092 GCF_046866305.1 Octopus bimaculoides
AGCAGAGAAAGAGATTGAAAGGAAGAGAGAGAAAGAGAAAGGTAAATACAGGTAAAGTCTACATTTATTGAAATTATTTTTGCTTCTCGTAGAAGTTAATGAGTGGCAAGTGAGTACAGCTCCGTGTGAGAAGGAGAGGAAAAGCTGGTGGATATCTTTCCGACAATAAGCTAGGTAGCCATACTTGGGATCTGAAGGCTAACTACTCTCCACAAACCATTAAGTCAAGCATCATAGAATGATCCATCACACACATTAGTGAATCAAGGAGATTCAGTTTTTGTATAGCCGAAAGGGCCCATATCTTTTTTAAATCTAAGAACACCACCGATCTACCGAAAATTTCTCTAAATGCAAGCATCTTGAGAATTATCTACTGTCGAACATTACACCCTCTCGTTTTTTCTCGTTCTTTCTCGCGTTTTCTCAGATATTTGACATGTTGAACTTTCAGCCTGGAAGTTAGCACGATATTAGATGGTACGCTAAAAAAGCTCATCTTCATATTGTGTTATCAGAGCACGAAACTTAGAGTAGCTCACATATAAATCCCATGTGTGCAAATGATAAGTATCTCTCGTTGAATAGAGTACCTCTTGATTGATCCCACCGATAATGGAAGGTTACTCTGCCTATCTATCTATCTATCTATCTATCTATCTATCTATCTATCTATCTATCTATCTATCTACCTACCTACCTATATAAATATATACATACATACATATATATATATATATATATATATATATATATATATATATATATATATATATATATATATATATATATATATATATATATATATATATATATATATATATATATATATATGTATGTATATATTTATATGTCTATCTGACTCTATCTCTCTCTATCTCTCTATCTCCCTATATATATGCATACATACATGCATATTCATATACACACACATATATATATATATATATATACAGAGAGAGAGAGAGAGAGAGAGAGAGAGAGAGAGAGAGAGAGAGAGAGAGAGAGAGATGTTCAGAGAGTTTATACCGAACTTTGATTTGATGATTGTTACTCAGAGAACTCGAAACCCCATTAAGAGAAAACTTCCAAGATAACAGACGATTTTTTGCTTACCAACATCACCAGTGCAACAAGAAGAGCATCACTTCGTATGTTACCGCTACTACAACAGCACCCGCTCCTATGAATGAGCACGCTGCCTGGTACCTCCATCAATTACCATCACCTCCAGTTTCTCCTCTTATTATCTACACTGTGTCTGATCCTCGTAAAATCATCAGTGTCTGAGGTTAAAACCTACAGCGCATGGATATTTCTAAAACAAAATACTTTCGCTAGATGTGAACCACATGCCTCAGTGCTTGGGCCAAAACACTGGTTCTCTGCACCTGATATGATGCCACAGAAACATGATTTTTATTTTTCCGCAACAGTAACCATGGCAACGCAGTTCTATCATGCAGTACGTTTAGTTTAAGATCTTATTGCGGTAGAGGATGTAAAACTGTTTGAAGTTACATATTGTTGTTGTTGTTAGGAATAATGACTAAGGTATGGAACGGCTATGTGAGGGTGGGGCTTGTCAAAAACTTCGAGTAGGGTCAGGGGAGTAAAGCTCTATTATTTATTTATTTATTGTGTCTGTTAGATGGCAGGATGAGTAAAACAGCAGACAAAAGTAATTTCGCACCTTCACATTCTAAGTTCGAATTTTGTTGATGTTTTCCCTATATAATGCGACCTTCAAGCAATATATACATATATATATTATTTGAAGATCGAATTCTATGAAGTGAAATCATGTAAGATAGCAATTAATCAAAACAGAAAAAATTATATCAAATATATATGGCGGTGGATAAGCAGTGTCGTTAGAATGTCATGTATTCTCATACCTTGCGTTCTGAATTCGAATTCCACCGACGTTAACTTTGCGTGTCCCCATGTTACCAAGCATTTTATTGGACGCGCCACCAATTTTCCAGTTCACCGCCCTAGTTATTATAATGATGAACATAATAATAATAATAATAATAATAATGATAATAATAATGATAATAATAATAATACGCTGTGTCGCATCTGCTCAAAACTATCACAAGTTGTGGCGGCATGATCAGGGAGCGAAAGTGCGACATTAGAAACTGTGCGAAAAGTGGGAGGTAGAGAGAGGCAAGAGGTGGTATGAGAACAAACCGCAGATAGTGGCGGAATCGGGGACTAGTAAAATCGTCTGGGATTTCCCAATCAAAATAGATCAGGTGTTAGAGCGTAACAGAGCAGACCTAGTAGTGGACCACAAGATGCACCATATATGCTATATAGTTGATGTTGCATGCCCCTTTGACCCACGAATAGTCACGAAGGGAGGCGAAAGATAGATAAATACAACTATCTTAAGTACGAAATAGCCCGGCTAAGGAAAATGAAGAAGGTGAAGATAGTTCCAATTATTGTTCGGTCTTTAGGAACAATATCAGAAGGCATTAAGAGGAATATCAAGGAAATTGGAATAGAGTACCCAGTAGAACTGTAACAAAATTTTTCCCTCCCTGGCTCGACCAGAATAATCAGGAAAGTATTAGACAGCTGAAAAGAACGAATAGCATGGTACCATGGGCTGCAGGTAGTAAATCCGCTACGCATGCAAGACTCCAGGAGCTTCAGCAAAATCTATGATAAAGGGAAAATAATAATAATGATAATAATAATAATAATAATAATAATAATAATAATAATAATAATAATAATAATAATAATAATAATTTTAACACATATATGAATGTGTGTATATATATATATATATAAATAAATATGTATGTGTATATATATATATATATATATATATATATATATATATTTCAAGGATTTTCATAAAAAAGCTATATATATATTTATTCATATAAACGGATCTATGTATACGCATAGGCATATATATATGCGTGTGCGAGCGTATGTGTGTGTGTGTGTGCGTGTGTGTGTGTGTGTGTGTGTGTGTGTGTGTGTGTGTGTGTTAAGACTACCATTGGTTTCATGTTAAGAAATTATCTTAATATCTTACCATTTTTTCAAGCTAATCAAATGGAGGAATGGTGTTCGTATGATTGTGTGTTGAGGTATTTCATCATGGGGAATGTATCTTCTATGTGTGGAGATCGTGTGTTGTACATATTCAATGTTCACGTTCAGGGAAGGAAATTATCCTGGTGGGATAGACGGAGTAGGTGGTGGTTCCTCTTTGAAATGCCGGAGTGTAAAATATTGCTTGTGTATACAGAAAGTGGTTTCATCCCTGATGCTTATGATGTTATCTTTTGACAGCATGATATTTAGCTTTTCAGTAATACAAAACTCACATTTGGTGCCCTTTCCCATGTATTTTCTGGCTTTAGCAATAAAGCTCCATGTTATCTGGGAATTGTTTACTCTTCTTTCTTTCAATGTTCATATCATATTGAATAGCGATGTCACATGTCTTTATTTTTGTCTCTGAATGACGCCAGATGTTGTGTATATCTTTCCTTGAACGAGTTGCCCGTCATCCCGATATATGTCATTGCTACTCCGTTGGGATCCACGATTTTGGTTTTATATATAAGTTCTTTTCCCAGACAGCCGTAAATCCATATTAGATAATATCATACGATACATCAGAGCATATTCAAACTTTACTCAATGGATATGTATTACTGAAATTATTGAATGGTTTAAGAAAATAGAAGATAAACCCAAATGCAAATTTATCCAATTTGACATCGTGGAGTTTTACCCCTCGATCTCAAAAAACTTGCTTCAAAAAGCACTTGAATTCGGTAAGGCATATGTTACCATAACAAACGTTGTTATAAATATAATTACCTTTTCATAATAGTTCATATTGGGTAAAAATGAATGGGGATAAGCTATTTCATGTGGCAACCGGGAACTATGATGGTGCAGAGATAGCTGACCTAGATGTCCTTAGAAAAGAAATAAAAGAAGCCAATATGGATTTATATAAGGACGATCGCATGGAAGTGGTATACAATAAAAACGGACACGATATGGATAGGATAAGGAGAAAATTATATAAAATATTTAACCAATTAGGTCGAAGAACCACAATTAATACCAACCTTATAGAAGTCAATTGTCTAGATATTAACATGAACATAAGCACAGGCAAATTTATATATAAGTGTGTTGTTATTATTATTCAATGGTTAGCACGCCGAGCTAAATGCTTAGCGGCATTTCGTCTATCTTAACGTTCTGCGTTCAAATTCCGTCGAGGTTGACTTTAACTTTCATCCTTTTGGGATAGATAAATTAAGTAACAGTGCAACACTGAGGTCGATGTAATCGACTAGCCCTCTGCCCCCAAATTCCAGGATTTGTGCCTATAGTAGAAAGGATTATTATTATTATTTTATGTTTGACTTTTGTTTTGCATTTGTACAAGTTGGATCCAAGTCTCACCCAGAGACCTCAAGAGACAACAAGTTAGAAGTTCATGTAGGTGTTATGCCTAGGGTACCATATATTTGGATTTGTACAGTTTTGTTCAAGTGAATGTTTAAGAAACCATAAGAAAATTATGTTTGCTTTAAAATTTGAGATCACATAGACAGTATTTTACGTAGGATATGGGCAGTTCCCATGAGCACTATCTTTTGGACTTCAGCCATTTTGGGGTTTCCTGGTATCTGAGCTAGGTAGTAATCAGCCCGTTTCGCTGTCATTCCCAGGGCACCTATGACAATAGGTATTGTTTTCGTCTTCAGATTCCACATTTTGCTAATTTCTATTTCAAGATCTTTATATTTGCTCAGTTTTTGGTAGGTCTTGACAGATACGTTTATATCAATTGGGACAGTCATATTATTATTATTATTATTATTATTATTATTATTATTATTATTATTATTATTATTATTATTATTATTATCATCATCTTCCTCATTATAATAATTAAGGCGGGGAACTGGAGAATTGTCGCCTCGGATAAAATGCTCCGA
>NC_142929.1:82204592-82212092 GCF_046866305.1 Octopus bimaculoides
TAACGGAAACAAGCACTGTGGCCTGGTTCAAAGTCTTAGTAACAACTTCCTCCCACTTTATTCTGGGAAATCCACGAATGGGTCAAAAGCGTCACTTTTCCTTCCCTCAGCAAAATAAAAGCAAAAATTAAAAGAAAAACAAAGACAAATCAAAGCAAAGTTATCATTATTATTATTATTATTATTATTATTATTATTATTATTATTATTATTATTATTATTGATAATAATAATAATAATAATAATAATAATAATAATAATAATAATAATAATAATAATAATAATGGGTTCAAATTTTGGCACAAGGTCAGGAATTTTAGAGAAGGGGTTAGGTCGATTACATCAACCACAGTGTTCAAACGGTACTTATTTTTAGCGACCCCGATAAGATGAAAGACAAAGTTGTCCCCGGTAGAAATGCCGCTAAGCATTTTACTCGGCGTGACAATGATTCTGCGATCCCACCGCCTAAATGATAATAATAATAATAATAATAATAATAATAATAATAATAATAATAATAATACTCTTGATTGTAAATCTGCGAAATCAAGATAGACGTGACTTGGTTCTGATGATAATAACAAAGTAAACTGTAACTCTGGAAGCACTCAGACTTGCCCACTTGAGCAGGCTGGCAATATTAGCTCAGTCGTTTTCGAAGGGTGAAGCACTTCAGTTCTACAAAATAACAAAACTATATAGCATATATATATTGGTATATACCAAGTATATTGGTATATTCGAAAGTGATTTCAAAAAAAGATATGCCAACCACCAGTCTTCTTTCCAATAAGAAGAAAACCACAAAGTTAGCCTGAAACCAACAATACACACACACCATCAAGTGAAGCATCATAGAACGATCCATGCCATACCTTAATGAGTCATGAAAGTGCAGATGCCGAAATAAGTCATATCCTTTCTATATCTAAGAACTCTACCGACCTACAGAATTCTAGATCCGAAATTTTTAAGTGTAACTATCTCCCGATTAAGGATGAAGTCTCCCAAATTTTAAAATTTACCCGTTGATTTGATTACATTAACCATATTAATTCCCATTCTAACGGACCAAAGGGACGCAGCTCTTATCTTCTTTCCCACTTCTTTTTTCATTTTTTCTCGTTTCACTTGTTAGCTTTTTCTCCTTTCCCCTCGTTCTTTCTTGCTCTTTCTTCCTTTTTGCCAAAGAGCAGCCATGTTGTAAGTCTGCATGTTTACCAGAAAATAATTGGAACTCTATACAAGTTTGTCTGACAATTGTATTATCAAAAGTATGAAACTAATTGTAGTTTGTATTTAAATCCTGAATTTTGAATCATATTTATCTCACTGGACAATAAGAGAACAAGACACTGCATATGCATATGTGTGTATGTATGTATATACACACATATCTACCTATCTGCACATGCATACATGCATACACACACACACACACACACACACATATATATATATATATATAGGTTAGCTAGTTATATTGAATTAATAAATAATAATTGATGTAAGTCAATTGTTGTTCATCAATATTTATCCATTTTCTTTAACTTATATATATATATATATATATATATATATATACCTTACAACTTTGTCATATATATATATATATATATATATATATATATATATGTATATGTATATAGGAAAGATCCAGGGGAATAATCACAAGGTAGCCATATGCCACATAAGTGTCCTAGGATCATACTTGTGTGAGAGTTAATTCCGGGGCGAAGCGAGAGGTATTTTGGAAAACATAGGAAAAATTGAAAATGGAGACAAACGCTCAAAATGTTATTAAATCGATTTATGTTTCGATGGATGGATTCAAAATAAATCCGACAGGATGAATAATGTGGAGCAATGCATCAATCTTATCAGGGAGGTTATAAACAACTGTGTGCATCAATTAGAGATTTCAATAGATGTAAGAAACTCCAATATGTGACGTTTGTATATATATATATATATATATATATATATATATATATATATATATATATATGTATATGTATATATAATATACACGTATAGATACATACATACTGAACTGTCTTACACAGGATCTTGTTTTTAGGAATTCCCAATAAGTTATGAATACCCAAATTGTGAAGTCAGTTATGTAATAACATGAAATTAATTACCCGATAGAAAGAATTCAAATAAAGTAGCTCCGAAAAGGGCTTTAATACGTTTCCAGAGTATATAGAACTCAGGAGGAAATACTAATAAGGTATGTATACTAAAATCGTGAAGCATATTACGTAATAACAGGAACATCGGATATGACATAATAGCAATTCAAAGTAAATAGCTCTCAAAAAAGCTTTTGTGCGTTCGCAGAGAATATTACCCTCAGTGGTGCTAGTGTTGGTATATTTGTGAATAAGTCATTAACCGAAATAAGTGGATCTATTGTTTAGGAAAATATTATTTACTTGTTTAAATACTAAGAAATAAGCTTACTCAATTTGATTTATATGAAATAATTTACGAACATGAATGGGTTATTTCCCTTGGCTATATATAAGGATCCCTTTCAGGAGTGAATGGGTTATTTCCCTTGGATGTTTAAAAATAATATATCAGGGTTATTTCCCTTTGATGTTTAAAAATAATATATTATTTGGTTGGCAACTAAGTTCCTGCCTTTTTATTAAATTTAAATTTTTTAAAAGGTTTAATAAAAAATAACAAATAATTAATTAATAATGTATTCACCCTTGTTGTTTACAACTTCTTCTCAACGTTCAACAAGATTTTCAATACCTCGTTGGTAGAAATCGCCCGATTTCGACTGGAAAAATGATCCAACCAAGCTCTCACATCTGTATTGAACGAAACTCCGCGCATGGCATTTGAAAGATATCGAAGGAGAGTACGGCGCGTGTGGCTTCACTTCTCAGCCATGCGTTTGAATGGCTTCCTTGGTCACATTGGCGATATGAGGGCGGGTGTTGTCGTGCAGCAGAAGAACTCCATGCTGCCGATTAGGTCTTTTCTCTTGAATAGCCGTGTTGAGTCGTTCCATCTGTTGAACATAAAGTTCCGCGTTGACCGTTTGGTTCCGTTCAAGCAATTCGTAATGGATAATCCCTTCCCAGTCCCACCATACGCAAAACATCGTTTTACGCGGATGAAAATCTTGTTTCACGCGCTGTGTCGCTAGTTTACCAGGGCTATGCCATTCCTTACACTGCTTCATATTGATGTACAGGCACCATTTTTCGTCGCCAGTAACGGTTCGGTAATGAAATCGTTGCTTGTGTCCATGAGTTGAGCAGTGACGAGCAAGCAAACCAGCGGAGATTGTGGCTCGTTGATTTTTGTTGTTGTCACTTAAAGCATACGGAACCCATGCTCCATACCTCTGAACCTTTCCCATCGAGTGAAGATGCTTCACTATAGCAGTGTGGGAACATTCCATTTTCTCTGCCAGTTCCCTTGTCGCTTGATGAGAATTTTCGTACAAAAGGTGGTTTAATCGCTCTTCATCGAACTCAACTGGACGGCCAGAACGAGGTGCGTCTTTGAGGTCAAAATTTCCATTTTTTAACTTGGCATACCAATTACGAGCGGTTATTTCAGCTATGGCACCCTCTCCATACACAGCACAAATGTCGCGAGCAGTTTTTGCGGTCTTAGAACCTTGATTAAAAGCAAAAAGAAGGAGGTTTCGTAAAATGCTCGTTTTTCTTAACTTGACATTCTATTTTAATGATCTGAAACTAAACAAAAATTAACTAAAATTAACAAAAAACAAAAAAAAAATAGATTCCAAAATGATTCAAAAATAGAATTCTCGAAAAAAAAAATAGATTCCAAAATGATTCAAAAATAGAATTCTCGAAAAAAAAAATAGATTCCAAAATTTAAAAACGCAATAAATTCCAAAATTTAAAAAACGGCGGGAACTTAGTTGCCAACACAATAGTTGTATGTAGTAGATGTAACAATCCATTCCAGGAGCCCTATTATCGATTTTTTCAATAATCTACGTATGTCACTAGTTTTCCAGGCATGAGTTTTATTCACCTGTCAAGTTTCATCAAAATTGGTAAAACGATGTAGGAGGAGTTAGATAACAACGCCACAAACAAACACAGCCATAGATTTCCACATATGTAGTACATATACATATTTATATCCATTTATATATATGTATATATATATATATATATATATATATATATATATATATATATATATATATATATATACATACATATATATATATATATATATATATATATATATATATATATATAGCTCGAAACGTCAAAGACTTTCCGTATTCCCGAGCGTCATACTAATATATACTTTTGTTATTTACACCACCTGTCCTCGTCTGTTGTTATTTTTTGTATATTCTCCCATATATATATATATATATACCAATGTCTAAATCTAACTACATATGTGTGTATATATATTTACGTGTGTTTGCGCGCGCGCGTGTGTGCATGAGCGGGTGTAAAGAGGGAGAGAAGGGGAGAGATTTCGGCGTCACTTTATGGGGGCGAAGTTTCTTACAACAATAACGCGACCAAAAATATCAACAGCCACAAGAAAAATATGGTAAGAACTTCCTTTAGAGTTAGAATGGAGTTCTTTTTCGTTTTCTCAAGTTCATGTGGAATCGCTTCATTGAAAATAGAAAGCCTCACTATAACTCCGTAGTTATATGTTTATCATCTGCACTTCTGTATGTAGTAATCCATATACTCATCCATTCCTACACACATACATACTTATGCACAAACATACACACATATAAGTATACATATCTATATACTTATATATATATATATATATATATATATATATACATACATATATATACATATACATACATATACATATATATATATATATATATATATATATATATATATACAGACATATATATATATATACACACATATACCCATATATATATATATATATATATATATATATATATATATATATATATATATATATGCACACATATGTTTACATGTATATACACATATACACATACACTCATATTCTGTAAAATTTTGTATTGACACATCTTAATTTACATAAACACATGTGACATGAATCAGCCAATGAAACAGACATATTCTGACGCCATCTTGAATTTCACTTGGATGTTGTTTTTGTCATATCTTACCAACACATCTTGCCGTCTGAAGGCAGAAACCAGTGCTTAGGAGTCAGAAATTTATCTGCAGCCAAATTCGTCACATTCTTACCATTTTTACAGAAACTTTTTCCAAAATTCCACACGAAATTCTATGATTTATCTCACAAAATGAAGAATTAAGAAAGATGACTTCTTCCGTTCTTTGGAATTAAATTTTCTTATCATCCTCTTTTGGAGCTTATTTTCTATTTTTATTTATTTATTTTTTTTCTCTGGTAAAGTCCTCTCTAGAGCCCGAAAAATCTAGAAACTTAGATTTCTGCGATTGTTGAGTATTATTTGCTTCATTTCGCGCAATATATCCTGTGGGAGAGAAGAAGGAAAGAAAAAAGAGAAAAATGAACAGGGACATTAATTTCAAGCAAACAAAAAAAGAAGAAATTCATTAATAAAGACAGAACAAATGTCCTCTGAAAATATTGCCTTCTCTCTCTCTCTCTCTCTCTCTCTCTCTCTCTCTCTCTCTCTCTCTCTCTCTCTCTCTCTCTCTCTCTCTCTCTATCTATCTATCTATCTATCTATCTTTCCTTCACTCTCTATCCCTCTCTGTCTCCCTCTGTCTCTCTGTCTCTCTCTGTATCTGTCTGTCTGTCTTTCTCTGTCTCCCCCCTCTCTCTCTCTCTCTCTATCTATCTATCTTGCCCTCTCGCTATCTGCCTCCCTCAGTCTCTGTCTCTCTGTATCTGCCTCTCTCTGTAATTGCCTCTCTCTGTATCTGCCTCTCTCTGTATCTGCCTCTTGGTCTCTCTCTCTCTCTCTCTCTCTCGACTGCCGCTTTCGGTCGTTTACGGTCGCTGACAGTATGTATGTATACAATTATGTGTGTTGACTGCATTGAAGCGCTTTAGCTCCTATTTCTAGCATTGTAGCTCCACTGGAGCGCTTTAGCTCCTATTTCTAGCATTGTAGCTCCACTGGAGCGCTTTAGCTCCTATTTCTAGCATTGTAGGAGTTCCAATACCATTAGTCATTTTTAATGACAATTATAGTTTTCCTTTTTGGTAACACATTGCTCAGTCGCTGCCTTCTTTAATTATTATTATTATTATTATTATTATTATTATTATTATTATTATCATTATCATCATCATCCTCAAATCATCAAGTAGTAGTAGTAGTAGTAGTAGTAGTAGTAGTAGTAGTAGTAGTAGTAGTAGTAGTTGTAGTTTGTTGTATCGAATAGGAAGTAATTGTTTTGTAGGATGAACTTCAGGGATTCAATGACAAAAATCTGGTTTATGCGGTCCGGGAGAACTTTATGGTATTTTTCCAACCAGAATTTTATTGCCTCTCTTCCATAGTCGTGTGGAATGTTAGTGTAGAGGTTGATGACATCGAAGGAGACGAATAGAGCTTCTTCGTCCAACAACCAAATTGTAACTGACATTTACTACAAACCAACAAACTCAAAACAGTATCTCCTTTTCAGTTCATGCCATCCTAAACACACCAAAATAAATATCCCATTCAATCTAGCAAAAAGGATTTGTACAATTGTATCTAACACAACCACACGGGAACTTCGCCTTCAAGAACTCAAAATAACACTCATTGAACGGCAATACCTACTTGCACTTATAGAACATGGAATTAAACGTGCCAAGAAACTGGACACAAACACACTAAGGACAACAAAACAAAAGACCACACCTCACGTTAAATCACTCCTATACATATCAACCCACAACCCCAGAAACAATGAAGCATACAACACAATTATACAAAATCTCTCTCTGCTCACTCAAGACCCGAAAATGAACAACATCCTAAATACACACAAACTACTAAAATGCAAAAGACAAGACAAATCACTCAAGAGACTCCTAACAAATGCAAAACTATACTCAATACGTACGATACCAACAGTTAAAAAGTGCAGACGACCTAATTGTGGTACTTGCCCAAACCTAAGTGAAGGCTCCGAATTCACATTCCAGCAAGGACAAAAATTCTCAATTAAGACCAACTTCACATGTGCTTCCCATAACCTTATCTAAGCCAAATGAGCCTTACTTTAAGCCGCAGAGTCACGCTGCATAAAGAACAGATTCGTTTCCTTCAATACAGGCAGATAGCACTGAGTGGACATATCGACATATGCACAAGTAATAAAACGCCGAATTTTCATATCTTCCCATGATACCAATGTGACGATTCAATCTCAGTACAAGAACGCCTAAACAAGGAAAACCTGCTCATGCAAAAGTACAGACCACACCTCAATATACAAATTTGACCATTTAAAAAATTATACTAAGGAGCCAGTTGTCCCCCTTGCCACCTGTAGCCTCCCTTGGTTCACT
>NC_142929.1:82219592-82237092 GCF_046866305.1 Octopus bimaculoides
AATTTAAAGCTGGAACATCTATAATAATACACTTGCACAATCAGGACCGTCATGGCGTCAACAACCTCTGGATGATGGAAGACAAAATTGCCTTCTTGTATATATATCCATACACACATACGCGTGGCTGTGTGGTAAGAAGCTTGCTTCCCAACAGCACAATTCCGGGATCTCTCCTACAGTGTGACACATTGGGCAAATGTCATATGCTATAGCCTCGGGCTGACCATAGCCTTGTGAGTGGATTCGGTAGATGGAAACTGAAAGAAGACATACATGTGTGTGTGCGTGCGTGCGTGCGTTCGTGGGTGTGTGTGTGTGTGTGTGTGTGTGTGTGTATGTGTGTATGTGTGTGTGTATGTGTGTATGTGTGTGTGTGTATGTGTGTGTGTGTGTCAGTGCTTGTCCTTCATCAGCGCTTGATAACTGATGTTGATGTGAATACATCCCCGTAACTTAACGTTTCAGCAAAAGAGACCGATAGAATAAACATCAGTCTTTAAACAATTATGTGCTGGTTTCGATGCGTTCGACTACAAAACTTGCAAGCGGTGTCCCATCATGGCCGCAGTCTAATGACAGAAGCATGTAAAGGATATTATATATATAACAGACACCATTTCAAGTTATGGGTCAACAAGAGTCTAACATACCAGACACTAATCCATAGTATTGGTCACTCCAAGGTATAATAAAATGCCATACAACATAAAATGTCAGACATAAGTGTCGTTCTGATCTGATAGTTATTGAGAGAGAAACACGAGTCCACGTCTGTCCTCTTATCTTCACACAATAAGTCCGTCTTTTTCCTTTATGGCATGTTAATTTCAGGAAAATTCTTGAATCTTGAGGTTATCTCCCCTTCTTCTATGGTGGTGATCATAATTGTCTTTTGGTAATTATGATACATTCTTTAAAGGTGGAGACAAAGCTTATATTGCTCTCTCTCTCTATCTCTCTCTCTCTCTCTCTCTTTCTCTCTCTCTCTCTCTCTCTCTCTCTCTTTCTCTCTCTCTCTCTCTCTCTCTCTTTCTCTCTCTCTCTCTCTCTCTCTCTCTCTCTCTCGCTCTTCCTCTCTCTGTTTTTGTGTTCGCATGCATAAATATATATATATATATATATATATAGAGAGAGAGAGAGATAGATAGATAGATAGATAGATAGATAGATCGATAGATAGATAGATAGATAGATAGATAGATAGATATCTGTGTTTGTGTGTGTCTGTGTGTGTGTATGTGTGTGTGTGTATGTATCTTATCTTTTATTTCATTCAGTGTAGAACTTTTATCGACCCCAGTACTTACTATTTTTTTTCTTTTTTGTAAATCCTAGACTTAATCCATTGGTCCCTTTTCCTGAACCGCTAAGTTACGGGGATGTAAATATACCAACACCGGTTATCAAGCGGTGGCGAGATGACAAACACACACATACACACGCACACATACATATATATACGACGGACTTCTTTCAGTTTCCGCCTTCCGAATCCACTGTGGTCAGTCCGAGGCTATGCAAGACACTTACCTAAGGTGCAACTTAGTGGGACTGAACCCGGAACCATGTGGTTGGGAAGCAAACTTCCTATCACACAACCACGCCTATATATATACATATGTGTGTATGTGTGTATGTGTGCGCGCGCGTGTGTATATACGTAGCGGTATTTGAACTGAAAACGTTGTATATACTCTACTAATCCCAGCCTCTACTAATCCCAGCTTCTACTAATCCCAGCTTCGGCATAATATTTTTTAGTTAGGCATGATTAAAGCAACAAATTGTCAAGAAAGAGATTTAGTCGGATCAAATCGCTTTTCGATGACTATTTTATGGAACCTGAGAGCTGTGCTCGGTGAGATTTGAACTTGTATCGTCAAAACACTCCACCGAGCCCTTGGAAAACCCTCTACTACATAACCGCCCTTTAGAGCTGCCTACAATAATAACAATTTATATCAATAAGCACAACTCGTTAGAAGCTCTATCAGCAGTCGTGTTCTGTGAGGGAGTAAGCACAGATTTAGAAAAATGATTCCAGATCTTCAAACCAATCGGCAGCCATTTCTCTTTTGCGTGGTTTTTATGTAAATTTTTTGTCGTTTCTGTTTCGTTATTTATTTATGTTCCTTTTTTTTTTATTTATTTGAACGAATAACCAATGGAAACGATGTTCGTGTCGCCTTTGATGTTGCTGTTGTTGTTATTGTTGTTGTTGTGATCATGGTAGTTTTGTTGTTTTTATCGCTAATGTTAAAGACGAGGTTATGATGTGTGAACGTTGTTGATGTTGTTGTTGTATCATTCTATGAAAAACGCGGTGACGAACACAATGGTAGTGGTGGTTGTGGTAGCAAAGCTGGGTGGTCTTGGTGGCGTTGATGGTAGTGATGGTAGTAGTGAATTTTTTTTTTTTTTTGTGCTGCTTTAGTTGTTGCTGATGGTGGCAGTCGTCGTCGTTTTGGCAATAATGACGCTGGTGGAAACGGTGGCAAGGACAGTGGTGGTGGTGGTGGTGGTGGTGGTGGTGGTGGTGGTGATGGTGGTGGTGGTGGTGGTGGATTTGGTCGTGGTGGTGACGATGGTGGTAGTGGTAGTGGTGGTGGTGATTGCCGTCGTCAACGGTTTCCTGATGTTAGCGGTTTCGGTACTGTTGTTGGTTGTAGTAGTTTTCCAATAAGAAGTTAGGTTGTAGTAGTAGTAGTAGTAGTGGTGGTGGTGGTGGTGGTGGTGCTGGTGGTGGTGGTCGTGGTGTTGGTGGTGGTGGTGGTAGAGATTTTGTAACGTGATTGATAACTTTAATGGTAGAAATGGTAGTACTCTCAGTGGTAAGGGTTGTGAAGGTGATGTGGTGGCGGCTACGGTGCTGAGGGGATGGGGTATAGGCGGGGTGGGTGTGATGATGACGGTGGTAATGATGATGGTGGAAGACGTCGTTGCGTTAGTGGTCTGTGGTGGTTGTAGTGGTGGTGGTGGAGGAGGTAAGAAAAAAGATGGTGGTGGAGAGTGTAGGGGGCGTAGTGATGCTGGTATTAGCTGTTGTAATGATGGTGGGGAGGGGTGACGGCTGCGGTGATGGTGGTGTTGATGGTGGCGGTCATGGCGGTGGTGGTGGTGGTGGTGATGGTGACGTTGGTGGTGATAGTGGTGGTAGTAGTGGTGATGGTGGTGGATGGTGGTAGTTATCCCGCTCCATCTCCAAACCAATTCTTTGATATAGATGAGTGATAGCACGGAATTTGCCAATCGAACGATGATCAGGAATGGGCCTACTTATGACCTGCGGTGTGTTCAATAATTGGAGTGGTGGCTGGGGAAGAATCATTATATAGTTGTGTGTTTGTGTGTAATCGTGTGCAGATGTGAGTGTGTCTCTGCACATATATATATATATATAAGCATATACACGCACGATCACACATACAGATATATTACGTATCTAAATGCACGCAAGTATGTATATACACATGGATATGTATGTATGTTTGTATGTATGTATGTATGTATCTATATGAGTGCATTTATACAAATACATAAGGGTATATATATATGTATATATATATATATATATATATATATATATATATATATATATATACATATATATATATACATATATACACATATATGCATACATATACATACATGTGTGTGTGTGTGTGATATGCGTATGTATATGTGTGCGTGAACACATATTAGGGATATATTTAATATATATATATATATATACAAACAATGAAAATGTATGCAGAGAAATATCTATCAAATTATCTATTTCATTCTCTTCCCACCTCTCTCTCTCTCCACTGTTTATGTGTGTTTGTGTGTGAGTGTGTAAGTGTGCACACATCACATATATTAGGTATATATATATATATATATATATATATATATATATATATATATATATATATATATATATATATATATATATATATGCACACACATATTTTCATACCTACAGCCATGAATATACGTATACGAGAATTTTTTATATCTATATTTATACTTGTGTGAGTAGTTGAATGCATACACGCACATACACACACACACACACGCACCAATACACACACAGATACACACATGCACACACGTATACACGCATATGTGTATATATATGTGTGTGTGAGTGTGTGTGTGTGTGTGTGTGTGTGTGTGTGTGTGCGTGTGTATCTTCTTGTATGTATGCGTATAAACACATACATACACACAGTGTATAATGGAAATGTATGGAAGTATGAATATATCTGCGTGTGTACAAATGTATATGTATGTATGTATGTATGCATGTATGTATGTATGTATGTATGTATGCATGCATGTATGTATGTATGTATGTATGTGTATGTGTGAGCGTGTACGTGTGTCTACACCTCTTGTACAAGAGATTGTAATGATCAGTGAATATTCGGTTTGTTTTAAACCAAAAATTATCACGTTTTGATGTTCTTTTTCTTCTTATTATTATCATTTTTATATCGTTCTTATTGTCGTTATTATTATTTTTGTTGGTGGTGTTATGTTGTTGTTAATGTTGTGCGTTTCGTTATTAATGTCTTTGTCATATCTGTTGTTCCTATTGTTATTGCTATTGTTGTTATTGATGCCTGTGATATGGTTGTGCTTCTTTTTTTGTTTTTTTCTTGTTGATCATTTTGTTCTTGTTATTGCTGTTCTTATTTCCTTTCCTATTTTTATTATTGTTATTATTATTAATATTGTTATGTTGTCGTTGTTACTGTCGTTAATTTAATTTTTGATGTTGTTTGAGGTTTTGGCTGTTATGATTCTTTGTTTATGATCATTATTATTATTATTGTTGTTGTTGTTGTTATTATTATCATCATCATCATCAACATTACTATTTTTATTGTTGTTATTATGTTGTTGTTGTTGTTGTTATTGGAACAGTGAGTGTCGGAAATGGTAGCGCACCGGATTAAATGTCTTTCGGAATTTAGTTATGTCCATTTACGTTCTTCAGATCAAAATCCCCTCGAGGGTCAATAAAATAATACCAGTGAAGTAATGGAGTCGATTAATCGACTGGTACCACCTACAACATGTGTAGATTTTTTTACTTTTTATTGTTGTTGTTGTTGTTGTTGTTGTTGTTGTTGTTGTTGTTGTTGTTGTTGTTGTTATTTGCTGCTGACATCGTTCAGATGTTCTAGAATTTTGCTTCAAGAATTCTCGATGATTTTGATTTTGAAAAATATTTCAAACTGGAGCTGTATTTAAACATTTAGGAATGTCTTCCGTAGTTTTGGAACTAGACAACAAAGTCACGTTTCTTTGTCGTTTTTTTTTGTTTATTCCTTTTTATATTTTAACGTCAAGTTTCAATGAAATAAATGCATCATGTTCTTCCCATAACTAGCCCCAAAATGAATAACTGCGGATGAAGTAAAGCTTTTAACAAACAAAAAGTTAAAAAAATATAAATACCAACAAGTAAATTACAGAAAATGATAACAGAATATGACATTAAAAGTAAGACATGTTGTTGACAATGGTAACATCAACAGCATGTACATATTTTACGAAATGAAATTGTGATGAATCTAAACCATATGTATGTGGTATGCGTCATTTTTAAAAGAGAAGACTCCGAAAATAATGCAAATCCGAATTATCCGAGACTCTGCTTAACTCGAACTGGCCTCACAATATTTGGAAAGGAAAACACAAGGATCACAGTTAAAGACACCAGCGACCTCTGTCTTATAGTTCAGTTTCATGGCAGACGCAAGGTGGTCATTGCAGACGCAAGTTTCGGCGGTATGTGATTGGTTGAAGGTTATCATAGATATACATGTTCTTATGACTCCACTAAACCGCAAAATAACACTATTGACAGTCTGTGAGGGAAGGTCTTAAAACTGAAGGTCCTGGGTAGCAAACAGAACTACTACACATAAGGGGTAATAAAAACTATTTTCGAATTTTCTGTCGAGAAAACTTAAAAGACTCAAATCACAACAACAACAATAAGTCATGGATGTTACGAGACCCAAGCTGGCACAACAGCATAAGGTGTCACTGGGAATATCTCTAGAGGTAACCAAGAGACCAAACAGCTCCTCACCTCTTGAGCACAACCAGTGAGGTTAATGGGAATTAATCATAGCAACAATTAAAAACAGCTGAAACAAAACTATCAGAAGGCAGCCTTTCCAAGTATATCACCTCATCCACTAATGAGGATGGGGACAAGACGAAAATCGAAGATCAACAGTCGTTTACATAAAAAAAGAAACGTAAAATCCAAAGACATTAGAAAAAAAATTAAAGCCTGAGTGGAGTACACTTCCGATGAGGAAGAGACACGCTCCGCTGAGTTACAACCATTCACTTTTAAAAGGGAGTTTATCATCTGTGAGAAATAAACTGCCCCACTCTTCAAATGAAATAAAATCCACAACTCTTCGCAAGGCTAAAATAAGTATGTAACAAACACCAATATAAAGTACGTCTGTGCTTTTCAGAAGAAGTACGGATCGAAAAGAAGACGGGATCACAGACATAAAATGGATAGACTATTAGTAGAAATTTTATACATTACCAGGGGTTATACGTCAAAGATCCGCAGGTTGTGGGTCCTCGTTTGCCCGTTGTAACCTAAGAACTCCTCTTAGAAGTGCTAGGAATCTCTAGTTATAAACGCTAGAAAAAGGAAGTAGAAAGGTTGCTTCATCAACAAGGTGTGGTTCCCTGAATATCACAGGTGCCGGCTTTTCATCTATGTGTAAGTGGTTACACTGAATGTTGTATTAAATGAATATGTTTTATAAAACTATTTTGATCAATACCCGAGGTCATTTATGTATTCTAATGCATATTAAAATTGTATTCACTATAATTGCATATCTGTCAGTACTCTGCATCTCATCCCACTCATATTTATATGTGTTTAACGTAGATTGTATTTTATTGTATCTTCCGAGTTCTTGTATAAAGAAAGATGAACGTGTGTGCAAATGTTTATAAATTCAACTTCACAAGTGAAAATTGTAAATTTCACGACTCCAACTGATCTGTCAGATGTAACAACCAAATACTCATTAAATCACAACCTATCGACATAAATAAGGTAAAGATACACTGATTAATATAGTTCTTCATATTTTCATAGAGTCGGAAGAAATTATCGACCACTGAATACATTTATAATGATTTTATATTTCATGTATTGATGTGGTTCTGAATGGTAATTATTGCCATGAAATTCATTTTCGCCATAAATCAATAAGTAAAAAGCTAATAGCTTTTAAAGTCTGCAAATTTTGGGTAATTTTAGCCAATCGAAAGCCACAGACATATAGGCGTCTGTTTCCATAGTGACAAGCCAAGCTATTACTAAGCTATCCAGCCACATGGTCATTTTCGTTTATTAAATGCTTAAAACACATTATGACCATAGTGGTCATGAGATGTACTAAAAATATCAGCTAAATAGGCATTAAATCACGCGCCATTTTTTTTTAAACATAATTATGTGAATTCCCGTGTGTAGAATACAAATTCGCAAAAATTTTCTGAAAATTCCAAAAAATAAAAAAGTTATGAAGGGTTATATGGCGTGCGTAAAGCAGAATTCCGTCGATATTTCGTTTGCTGACAGTTAACACGTGCAGCCACGCACAAAATGACAGCTTCCAAATCTTGCTTTTTTGACTGGGTAAAAATTATTAAATTTTAAAGCCCTGTAACTTTTTTTTTTTAATTTTGTCTAACAAGTGAATTAGGTCCTGAGATTCAGCGTGAAAAATTACATCAATACACCAAATTTGAAAATGTTTACGTAATTTTAAAATTTCCGAATGTGCAACCAAACAGAAACAATCCGGATAAAATATATACCAGATTGAAATAGTAGCGAGTGCAAAAAGCAGTGCCACAGCATGGCCATCGTGCACTGATGGATACTAGTAAAACAATAAACTAATATACACTTTTGTGTGTGTGTGTGTGTGTGTGTGTGTGTGTGTGTGTGTGTGTGTGTGTATGTGCGCGTGCGTACGTGCGTGCGAGCACGCTTTTGCTTCTCAACTACATTGTTCTGCGTTTTAGTCTCACTGCAGTGTCTGCTATTACGTCCTCATGTCAACCAAAGCCTTTTGAGTGGATATAATAAACAGAAAATGAAAGAAGCCCATCCTTTGTGTGTGTGTGTGTGTGTGTGTGTGTGTGTGTGTGTGTGTGTGTGTGTGTGTGTGTGTGTGTGTGCGTATGTGTGTGTGTGTGTGTGTGTGTGTGTGGGTGTGTGAACTTTTACAAGCACACAATCCATAATAGATATTACAAACATATGTAAGCACACACACACACACACACACACAGACTCAGGCATACACACACATTCTCTCTCTCACTCACACACACACTCACACATGGACATAAATATGTACAAGTACTTACAATAGGCACATACAAATATACTGACGACTGAATACATACAAAGATACAGAAAAGCACGCATATGCGCGCGCACACATACACACACAACTATATTCCCGCCCACACATACAAATAGAAACATATGCGAGCTGATGATGAACACACACGCACGCACACACTCACTCACACACGCACACATACACACAAGTGCATGCGCGCGCACATACGCACACACACACACACACACACATGCACACACAATCCGAGCAGCCAATCATCAGCTTTGCTGCTGATCTCGATGACCTTCAACGAAAAATCTGTCTCTGAATATTTGGTTTAAAGGTGGTATTGTATAAAGACATTCATTTGAGAAATGAACTCTGACCTTTGAACTGCAAATGTTGACCTCTGAACTGTTAGAGGTCAGAGTTATTGACCCAGTTAGGGCAGCGGGGATGGCGATGGGAGAGAGGGGTTTCACCATGCCGACTCAGAAAGGAAGACATTCAGAGAGGAGGCGGAGGTATGGTGTAGGGGAAGGAGTTGGTAATATATAATAGATGGGTAGAGAGAAAGAGAGAGAGCATAGGAAATACACAGACAGGGACATAATGAATATGAGAGAAGAGGACAATAACTGAGACCCACACATTATGTCAACAGAGAAAGAGTGGACGCTTTGTTATCGCTTGATCTGTTAGAAATAACAGCCACTCAATAACCACTCAAATCACAAACTATCAACGTAAATAAAGATACACTGGATAATATAGTTCTTCATATTTACATAGAGTCGGCAGAAATTATCGACCACTGAATAGATTTATAATGGATCGGAACACACCCACCTCACTACGCACGCACACACACACACACACACACACACACACACACACACACACACACACACACACCTTCAACTCCGTAATCAGAAGAATAGTCGACCCACTTTCGACTAAAATCTTAACGAAGGGACTTTCGACTTTTACAAGTTGGAGTCGTGGAATTTACAACTTTCACCTGTGAAGTTAAATTGATAAACATTCACACACTTTTACACACACACACACACACACACACACACACACACACACACACACACACACATTCACACACGCACGTGCATACATTCACTCACACAAACACATTCAAACATACACACACATTCACACATTCACACGCATTCAGATATGCAACGCTCCATCATGGCCTTATCCCTGATAAGGTGGTGCAGGTGGAATGAAGGTGGTATTCTTGTTCTTGATGGTGGTGGTGATAGTGGTGATTATGGAATGTGTTGATGTTCGTGATTGAGGAAGTGATGGTTAGAGATGATGTTGATAATGCTAATGGTGTTGAGATGATGGCGATGATACTGATGATAGTGATGAATTTGGTGATGTGTTCGAGTTCGGCCACAATTAAGCCTCTTGCTTTGTTTTACCTATTGCAGCTACGGCCATGATGGGAGTCCCGCCTTTATCAAGGAAGTTACAACCGTGACTATCCCCTTTTTTAGCCAGACACACCACACCATCTGCTACATTATGAAGCATGTCCTTCCTTTTTAACACAGCAGGAGGTATATCTGTTCTTTATAGCAGGTTGGCCAACCACCAAGCGTCTCACATTCGGGTTCCGGTTTTGATTGAAATACGTTGCTGTACAGCCATAGATCAACTCTGATTAAGCAGGTCTTTGATCAAAATCGTTTCAGCTGTAGTCACCACGTCCTTTTAATCTATCTACGACTAACTTGTTCAACGTATCCGGTTTTTTTTCAAGACGAGCATGGGTGTGATTAATGATTGTTGCATGTCATCCAACAGACATGTATTGGTGTCACGTGCGGGTCCCCATCACCTCAACCACCACCATCATCACTGTTACAGACAACAACACTATTACCACAAACGACAGCTACTACTACTACTACTACTACTACTACTACTACTACTACTACTACTATCACCACCATCACTACTGCTACTACTACCACCACTACCACCATAACTACTACTACTATTAGATACACAACCACTACTACTACTACTACTACTACTACTACTACAACAACTACTACTACTACTACTACTACTACTACTACAACCACTACCATCACTACCACCACTACCACCACCATCACTACTGTTACTACTACTACCACCACTACCACCATAACTACTACTACTATTAGATACACAACAACTACTACTACTAATATTACAACAACTACTACTACTACTACTACTACAACTACAGTGCCAATAACAATAGCTACGACAGCAACCCTTTGATATTGGTACACGACATCACTCACTCCCACAAACTACCCTCATGACATAGATAAAGAGGGTGATTGACGTCGTCACCTCATACCGACACTCTGTAGACCAATATCGAAGGAATGCCACTACGACATCCAAAATGCTATTAATTCCCAAACACCAACGCTAATACCAATAATGAAACCATTCCATGCATCAACCCAAACATTTTGCCAGCAATATCATCGTGAGAGACACTAACACCAACAGTTTGTGGCATTAGCACTACAACCTCCACCCTCACCACCGCACGACTATGATCACCACCACTACAACAACTATACGAGGCGCAATAATTTGTAAAAAGCGAACGGCGGATATTGGAGAAAGTAGACAGTGAAAAAAAACACGATATGGCAGCCATGTTGTTGATACAAATGATGTCAACACCATGTGGACAAAACTGTTTCCTACATCATCATCTTCACCGCCTTCATTACACCGCCGCCGCCACCACCACCACCACAAACAACAACAACAACAACAACAACTGCATCTATGCAACCGCCATCATCACCACCCCTACAACCAGCAACAACAGCACCGTTACCGCCAAAGCTGTCACCACCAACACCAATATACTTGAACTGACAGAAACACCATCAGAAAGAATTGAACTGCAAACACAACCAACAACTATAACATACCCATTTACAACAGCAACAACAATAACAACAGCATAACAAACCAGAGTAACACAACAATTAAAGAGAATATTGATTTCAAATTTTTGCACAAGGCCAGCAATTTCGGGGTAGAGGAGTAGTCTATTAAATCGAGCCCAGTACTCAACTGGTACTTATTTTATCGACCTGAAATTATGAAAGGCAAAGCTGACCTTGGCGGAATTTGAACTCAGAGCATAAAGACGGACAAAATGCTTCGCAGCATTTTGTCCGGTGTGCTAACGATTCTACCAGCTCCATTTTCTTCTTTTATATAAATATAAACTACAGTTTATATACACACCTATTATTTTTAAGAAATCAGTTCCCCCAGAATATTAGGTATTGAACCAGTATTTCCCTGGATGACTCCATCCTTTCATGAGGCTAATATTACCTCTAATTGAATTATATATATGTATATGTGTGTGTGTATACGATGGACTTCTTTCAGTTTCCGTCTACCAAATCCATTCACCAGGCTTTGGAGTTATAGTAGAAAACACTTGCCCGAGGTGCCAATCAGTGGGAAGGAAGCTGGAACTATATGGCTGGAAAGCAATCTTCTTATCTCGCAGTCACACCTAAAAAAATAAAAAGGTGAGATGCTCATGGCTGAGATACTATGTTCGTAGCAACGATTCCGGGAGTAATGGCAAGTATTACATTTAGACAACAGAAACAAACAACAATAACGGCGTCCAAACAATAATTGCGATCCATTATTCTTACCCCAAGTTGGTCCCTCCACAATCTCTCTGCAACAAATCATAATAAAACCACAAACAAAACACTTCTGCACACTACACATCATGAAGTCAGTTCACGGACCACATCTACAACCAAGACTACCTGGATCTATGACAGACAGTTTGTTGCCGCAGCAAACTTCGAAGTCACCGTTAACAGCATAGGCGTAGCTGTGTGGTAAGAAGCTTGCTTCTCAACCACGTGGTTTTGGGTCCAGTCTCACTACGTGGCACCTTCGGCAAGTGTTTTCTCCTGTAGCCTCGGGCCAACCAAGGCCTTGTGAGCGGATTTGGTAGAACGGAAACGGAAAGAAGCCTGTCGTGTGTTGTGGGGGGGGGGGGCGTGTGTGTCTGTGTGTTTGTGTTTGCCCCAACAACACTTGACAACCGATGTTGGTGTGTTTATATCCCAATAAAAAGAGACCGATAGAATAAGTACTAGGCTTACGATGAATAAGTTTTGGGATAGATTTCTTCGACTAAAACCTTTTAAGGCGGTGATCGGGTTCCTATGTCGCCTAAGTACCCAAAATCACGATAATCCCATTGAATAGAACGCCAGTCAGTCGCGAGGTTTACTCATTGACAGTAAGGGGAACTGAAGTGTTTTGCTCAGGAACACAACGCACCGCTCGCTCCAGGAATGAAAACCACGATCTTGCGATCGTGAGTAGCCTTCACCAGCTTAGACAAACATGATAACGAAACACATAGACTGGCCTCAAACAATGCGCTGGAACAGTAGATAGCGCATTAAAACCTAGGCACACGTTGGCCGTCACTGCTGTGGCCATTCTCAGAATTTGTGCGTTTGCGAAGATAGACTGGAACAATGGACAGAGTAGAAATCCAGATTGTAATACTGGACACTACTGGACTCAATACTGGGCCTCACACTGGACGCCACGTGATTTATTGCTAGTGGCGGTTGTAGTAGGATCCTCAGTAAGCTGCAGATGTGATGTGTGAAAATAGACCTGTGGACTGGACCTTTGTAAATTCAGTTGGTTGTCTCCGTGCCACAGAATTACTTGATTAAGGGGACTGAACAAGGAAGACAACAAAAACATCATCATCATCATGATTATCATCATGTTCGTCGTCGACGACGTCGTTGCGTCGTTGTTGTCGTCATCATCATCATCGTCATCGTCGTCGTCGCGTCGTTGTTGTCGTCATCATCATCATCGTCATCGTCGTCGTCGTCGTCATCATCATCATCATCATCATCATCATCATCACTAGAAACTGCACTTCCTCATTTTTATATCCTCCTTCTCTCCCAATCTCCCTCTCCCCCGTCTCTCTCTCCCCTCGCCTTACCAACCTACCTGTCATCCTTCCTCTTTCACTTTTCCTCTTAATCACAAACACTTCCTTTCCAATCCCTCCCTCTCGCCACTTTCCCACCCACTGTCACATGACTGCTGTCTGACGCCATTCCAAATCACCAATGCCAAACCAATCACCAGCACTCTCCCATATTCTTCCCCATACACTACATAATAAATATACAACCACCAACATCACTACACCTCTAACCACTACCCACACTACTACCCACCATAAATGACAGCTGACCAACATTACACGCCAGACGAACCTATACCACCATGTGCAAACATCTCTTCTGGTTTGTTTTGTGTGTAGTATATGAATCGTTACATACGTAAGTATACATGTATGCGTGTACACACGTACACACACATATACATGTATGTATATATATATATATATATATATATATATATATATATATATATATATATATATATATATATATATATATATATATATATATATACATATATATATATACACATACATACATATATATACACACACACATACACATATGTGCATACATATATATATATATCCATATATATATATATATGTATGTATATATATATATGCGTATATGTATATATGTGTGTGTGTATATGTATACACTTACATTTAGATATATATATACATATATATATATATATATATATATATACATAAATACACTTACATTTATAGATATATATACACTTACATACACACACACACACACACATACACTTACATATATATAAATATATATATTATATATAAACTTACGTATATAAATGCATGCGCGCGCGCGCGTATATATATGAGAGTGTCTATAGACAGAGATACGTTGTGTAAATATGAAGCAAGATTTCATTAATACGTGTTTACTTGAATAAACATCAGGGAAGTCTTTTAACCAATTTAGTGTTCGAGCGTTGTCCTTCTGTAACTACTCGTTTACTTAGTATACGAAAGGGAGAGAGAGAGAGAGAGGGAGAGAAAGTGTGTGTGTATGTGTGTGTGATACTTTCACAATGCAGAAGACGTGTCTAGTCGATCATTCAACGATATATTTCACCTCTCTTTACATTACTAGAAGCAAACCGTCACTAGAATTAACAGCCATGGGCTCGTAGCAACCATAGATTACACGCTTTGGTCTAGCAATATAGGTTTGATGGTGGTGAGAAGAAATATATAACGGCGTTGTATCGCTGAAGTAGCGACTTACTGGGAATACCCAGCATTCAGGGCCAAAGATTCCGTTGTAGAGGTTCGTTTGATTCAATGTGGAGCGGTGTCTGTTCCGTGCTGAAGATAAATCGTCGTATATCGGAATGGTTTCATGCAACATGCTCGGTCGCTCAACGGTGTTTTCCTTCATCGCTCCACCTATGCATGTATACAAAGACATACAACGAGTACCAAACACTTGCATGTGAGACGCTTGAACAACTGCGAAGACCTCTTCACATGAAACCACTGGTTGCCTTGTTAACCCATAAATTACACACACAGACACACACACACACACACACACACACACACACACATATTAAAAGCATAGAGTCAGGAGAGAAGAGTGGTGAATATAGATTTTTTTCCATATGAGCTCCATATGATTACTGCCGTTTCGTAATCTTTGTCGTCACTTATGTGCTTATGATTTGCGATTTAAAATATCTGTGATGGTTACAGCAGCAACCATCACAGACCTGGACTTCGCAGATGATATAACACTCATATCTAATAAAATAGATCAAGCACAATCGCTGCTCAGCAGACCAGAAACATCAGCTGCTAAAATCATACTGCACAGAAATGTCTAAAAAACCGAGTATATGTCTTTCAACCAATCAAGTGATGCTGAAATATTTGCTTTGAGCGGTTCCAAACCGAATGTTGCTGAAGACATCAAGTATTTGGCTGGCTGAGTGGGCAGTTCGGAAGCAGACATCAAGATCAGGAAGGCACAAGCACGGACAGCCTGTCACAAAGTAAAGAAAATCTGGACTTCCAAATTGCCCAGGCAAACCAAATGAAGCTGTTCGTTGCAACTGTCGAATCAATGCTATTATATAATAGTGAAACATGGACACTGACAAGGAAATTGTCAAACAGGCTAGAGGGATGCTACACAAGGAATCTACGAATGGCCCCAAATGTATGCATGCATACATAATATACATGCATGCACACACAGACACACAGACACACAGACACACAAACAAACACACGTGTATATGTATATACGTACGCCACACACACATACACACATACACATTTACAAACTCAAACACAGACAGACAGACTGACAGAGGGGGATTAATTAATCTACACAAACATGCTTTATGATGGGTTTACATGTTTTTGTTTGTAAGTATGCGCGTATGCCTACATGCGTGAGCAACGGTTTATACATGCATGCATTCATGTTCTTATCTATACTATATATAAAACAGAGATGTGTGTGTAATCGCTTTTCACGTGAAATCGACTTCACCAAATGCTTCCATACTTGTAATGCATGAATAATTTGACCTCGGATAAATCTTAGGCTCTTCATTTGATTTTTTTAATTAAAAATAAATAATATTGCTTTATATTTAAGATTCACTTCTTTAAAAAGGTTCCTCAATGTCAACTTCCGGTATTGACGTAACAACCGCGAAAAGCTTCACTCTCTATTTTGTGTGTTCGAGTGTATGAGAGAGAGAGAGAGAGTAAATACTACATACACACCGCTCTCTCACTCTGTCTCACACACATACACACGCACACACACACCCCTTGACTCACTCACATTCTGTCTCTTACAAACACACACATACATAAATGTATACAAACATATTTACAAAGACACACGTGTGCATGCGCGCGTGTGCGTGTTTGTAAGAGACAGAGTGTGAGTGAGTCAAGGGCTGTGTTGTCATATGCATACATCCAAAGATGTATGTATATTTATGCATGTACGTACACATGACAACAAACCTCTCTCTCTCACACTCTGTCTCTTACAAACACACACATACATAAATGTATACAAACATATTTACAAAGACACACGTGTGTATGCGCGCGTGTGCGTGTTTGTAAGAGACAGAGTGTGAGTGAGTCAAGGGCTGTGTTGTCATATGCATACATCCAAAGATGTATGTATATTTATGCATGTACGTATACATGACAACAAACCTCTCTCTCTCACTCACACTCTGTCTCTTACAAACACACATATATAAATGTATACAAACATATTTACAAAGACACACGTGTGTATGCGCGCGCGCGTGCGTGCGTGCGTGTGTGCGTGGGGGGGGGGGTCCACAATCGCCATTTATTTCAATTACTCTTGTGAGGATATTCACGTAAATCATTTTTTTCATTTAATCCCCATTTTAATTTTCGTAAAAGTTTCCAAGTACCAATGAGGCTTTTTGGCACATCTTCAATTTTCCCCATTCATGAGAGGCGCCCAGCCATCATTCATCTGAGAGTCCATCTACAGAATGTCCTCAAATTTCTATACAGCATATTTTGCCTTTTTTTCTTCAAATATTTAAGCAACAATTTCATTCCCGAGCAACCCCGGGTGCCTCTACTAGTATATATATATATACCTGTACATATTTGAGGGTGTGAGTTAAACTTTCTAGTGTACGTATGCATGTACACACACACGCACACACACACACACACACACACACACACACACACACACACATACACACACATACACACATGGCAGAAGTGAATTAGCACCTTATAATCGTTAAAATTTATTTAAATCTGAAATTATGCATTCAAATTATTTATTAATTATTATAACGTAAATATCTAATATTTAGTAGATATGCCCTTTGCATTTTTCACATTAGACATGCTACTGATCAGATGACGAATATTCTCTTCAGGAATTTCTTGCCAAATTTCTGACTTTGACGATGCTTTCTTTTTCTTTTTATGAAGTGTTCTGCCCAGAAATGTTCAATAGAGTTCATATCTGGTGACTGGCTTGGCCATGGAAGCTTTTTAA
>NC_142929.1:82242092-82244592 GCF_046866305.1 Octopus bimaculoides
GATAGCTTTTAGTGAGACCAGGATTTCTGATGCACCGTGACCTGGCATCCATTTTCAACGATTTTGAGATCTTCACATCTCTTACTTGATTTGGAATTGGAGGTAAGCTTACGGTGCTATTCCGGAAAAGCTTGGGCCTCGTGATACGGTCAATCTTCCTGGACCCGAAGGTAAGTTGATGGTCCTAAAGCGGGACAGACGGATTTCTTCAGCCATCTGGAAGTTTTCCTTAGGATGTCTCGCCCTTTAGTACTAGTGGGCGAATAAAGGCACGTCATAATAGTGACCATCATAGAGGCACGTCAAGACTGTGAAGCTAACTCATAGACGATAAGCTTGCTCAGTCGCTTTCAATTGACTGAGAGTTTCCGACAGGATTGCTCGAATGCGCTAATGTAGACATGGACAAATAGTATCGCCTCATCCAGATCGTATCTAGACAAAGTAGTCTATTGGCCAGTAGACAAAAGTGGCCTGAGTAGTCCGTAATTCAAAATCGTCAGCAACACAAACATCAGATTTGTAATTTGTACAGTCGATTTAGACATCGTAGGTAGGACCCCGATATTGGAAGCTGAACGCGTCTTTCTCGATGCGTTAAGCTTTCAGAGACCGGTTTAGCAAATTGTCCAGCGGAACTTGACGAGTGCAGTCATCAACAGCTGATAGTGGATAGGGTTGAAAAAGGCTATTAGAATAGAGACTTTAGGGTTCAGCAAAGAAATAGCAGTAGAGAAGTCTAGAGTAGAGGGAGAACTAGTTGGAAGCCACAAGAGATCTCAATAGAGACATAGCGACTGACGTGCTGGCGGAGAGGTTAGCTCTTGACCGATTCTGTCATGCCAAGCATACATACATCTGCCATGAACATACATCATCCTCATCATTATCATCATGATGTACAGTGTACTGGCTTTGGCGGCAATGAGTATTCAATTGTTCGATTTAAAGAACTAATTGAATTATATTGTAAGTGGCTGCATATTCCGTTGACACTTGGTACTAAACCAGGTCAGCGGGATGCAAAATAAATAAGAAGTCGGCTTTTTGAATTACAGAGATTTAATGTTTCCGTTATCATTGGTTTAGTTAATAGTTTTCTTTGTCACTAATATTTCTTCATTTTTCCATTCTTTATCTTTTCTCACTATACTTTAACATGAACCCGGAGGTTAAAACTTGAAAACTAGAATTGTCATTTCTGTAGCCAAGGGTATAAGAATTAATGCACGTTTATTATCGGCTTAGTCTAGAGAGAAGGGCTAGGTTCATGACCTCTGTAAACCCTCGAAGCTCGGTATAGAGGTGTGGCGGAATGATGCAGGTAACTTTAATCTTAGGAGTCATTTTATATGTTGACACAGGCAATTATAAGTTCAATAGAAAAACCCAATGAAAAACTTGAGCATATCGACAGAAATTACAACCATTTGCCAGTAGTCTTCAAAGTTCTGTTAAAATATAAGTGAACGAATTTCGAATATAGTTTCAGATAAACAACAGTTACTACAACAGGGCTTTAGAAAATTATGTCAAATAACATAGTCACATACACAGTGAGATGTAACACATGAATTAAGAAAGCACATACAAAAGAGATGTAACAGTAATCAACATATCATTTGCTTTAATCTTCTTTTCAATCTTAACGAAGAATTCTGATAAAGCTAAAGTGTTTCAATATTTAATTTGTAATCATTTCTACCCCGGCAAACAAATTGCATAAGCAGAGTGAGATTTAGTAGGTCTTCCAGCGACGGTAACATTATCGTAAATAGGAACCACAACATGCAGAATGCGCCAGTGTAATGTTCGCTTAAATTACTGCTCGCTCAATTATCAAGGTAAGCTATTCCAATCTAGAAATAATGACAGAAGAAACAGCTACCAAAATAACAAGTAATGCAGCTGTAAAATTCTCAAGTTGCACCTCTTCACCGTAAAGGTAATGTTGAAGTGGTCGTTTATTGAGCTATGATTTCCCTATATCAAAGTCTGAGCGCTGCAAATCATTAATAGGCATGTGCGAGGAACATTTTAATAGTAGTTTCGATACTCTCAAATCCATCTTTAAATTCGCAAGTAGGGGAATGAATGCCACAGCTCCATCGAGCTATATAGACGCACATTAATGTTAACACCACATTATTCATCATAGTGCACATAAGCAATTAGGGAAAACTTTCTGCAATCTCTGAAGCGAGAAAAGTTTCCAAATTTTAACTAAAGCAGCAAATTTGAAACCGAAGACTTATATTATATGTAGAAGCTGTTAGGAAAGTGATTTCTGTTTAAATAGAACTCTCGAACTTGATGAATTTCTCAGATATCAATCATCACTTTACCGAGAAGTCAATCACCTCAAGCTAATCGATCATCCCACATTGTAATTATGCCTTATAACGCATGTGGCATTCTTTAGGTATATAAATGTATCATTACAAACTGTTCATTATTACCACAATACTGTAAATAACATGGCTATTGAAATATATACAAT